>NC_079204.1:25703217-25888217 GCF_026745355.1 Beta vulgaris subsp. vulgaris | reverse complement strand
TGTCACTAATTATAGGCTGCCCCTAATGCCACCTTTTAGAGGCAGACAAATTATGGTATCTGCTAAAGACTCTTAAGTTTAGAGGCAGATATATGACTGTCGCTAATTATAGGTTGCCCCTAATGTGTCATTTAGAGACAGACAAGTTATGGTGCGGCTAAAGATTGTTATGTTTAGAGGCAACCATATGTCTTTCGCTAATAATAGGTTGCCCCTAATGCCACCTTTTTGGGGGACACAAGTTATGGTGTTACTAAAAGCATTTACGTTTAGAGGCAACTAACCATAAGCTTGTCGCTAATAATAGGTTGCCCCTAATGCCTCCTTTTGAGGCACACAAGTACGTTATAGTGCTGCTAAAGCCTCTTACGTTTAGAGGCAACCATAAGTATGTCGCTAATTATAGGTTGCCCCTAATGCCACCTTTTTGGGGCACACAAGTTATATTGCTGATAAGACCACTTATATTTAGAGGCACCATAAATCCATCTCTAATTATATGTTGCCTCTAATGCAACCATAAGTTAGTCGCTAAAGAATGTTTTTAGGTGCAACTTTTGACATTTTTATTAAAACTATTAGGGGTAACTACACATTTTACAGTTTAAGATTTATGAATTAATACATATATATGCTATATTAATACTAAAAGTAAAGAAACAAAACAAGTTAATGAATCAATAAAAAGTTAATATATAGATAAAAAATAATTGTCATTTATATAAACACCTTAATCAACTAACATGTCTCGTTGGTTGTTCACAATTGTTACAGTAAAAAAAATTGGAAACTACAAGAGAGAAAAAAAAGATATCTAATAGTTTGAATAGTGTCATTCCATTTTTCAATTGCCTCAGTCTTTGTTAGTGTCATGCTATTTTCTTCCTTATATTATTCTTCAATTGTTTGAATAGTTGGATTCCGCAAGCACCTGCAGCACATGGATATAGTAAATACTACCTCTGTTTTTATTTAGTTGCAACGTTTTGACTTTCACGCTTGCCAATGTACAATTTCAAATCGTTTTATCTCTAATTGTATGTAATTAAAACTTATAAAAATTTGATATTATGAAAGCTTACATCGAAACGAATCAAACAAGACCCCACATGACTATATTTTGTTTAACATATAAATCAATAAATGTGGTCAAATAAGAGAACATGAATAGTGCAATTTGTCAAACGTTGCAACTAAAAGAGAACGGAGGTAGTATTAGTTTAATAACAAATATTAGTTTAACAAAGCTGTAATAACTTGTACAAAAATTGCCTTAGCCTGTAGTAGTAGCACGCAATGGCACGACAACTTGCACCGGAAACAACTAAAAAGCATAGCAACCGCTGCAATAACACAAGAAAGATTAAGTACATGAACAACAATGATCGTGCAAAAACAAACATTAGCAAGTCAGCAGCATGAACCTTTCCAGATTGACTAGAAATACTTATTTGCAACAACAGCAGCACAACCATAACTAGAAGGATTCAAGGATTCAAGAAAGATTAAGTACATGAACAACTGTTGTTGTTGTTGTTGTTGTTGCTGTTGTTGTTGTTGTTGTTGTTGTTGTTGTTGCTGCTGCTGCTGCTGCTGCTGCTGTTGTTGCTGCTGTTGTTGTTGTTGTTGTTGTTGTTGTTGTTGTTGTTGTTGTTGTTGTTGTTGTTGTTGTTGTTGTTGTTGTTGTTGTTGTTGTTGTTGTTGTTGTTGTTATTTTGAATCGTAATGCGTACCATAATCGAGTCATTCATAATTTATATAAATCTAGTAATTGATCGTATATTCGTAGTTAATATATAATTCTCATTATATTATCGGTAGTTATACTATTAGAACATATTAAGAGTCGGTACTCCTCATACTCGTTAATAATCAATCACATATTAGCTAGAATGGTTCCAATATTATAATCGTCCTAATTTATTTAAGCATACTGATAAAATAGTTTCTTTATAGTCACATATATATACAAAGTTAAGACGATACCATAAATACTATATTTAGTAACTAGTAAGTACTCGTTAACAATTAACTTATTGATGTTACTTTTTAATAAGTTATAGTTAGCTTTTATAGGGGATAATGATTTAGGGATATAATTTATTTTTATTAGTATTGTGCAACATATGAACCCTCGTTATAATCACATAGGCCTCATATGAACCGTCATTGTAAATATATGAATGTATGATTATCATTTGTTATAGTATTTTATTGTTATTGTTAGTATTCCTCTTCGTATTTGTATTACTATAATAATAAATCTCATATATGAAGTTTGGAATTGATCTTTTACTCGTTATATATGTTGTTGGTTATAATATATAATATTAAAACATATGAAGAGTCGCTCTTCTCCTTTACTCATTAGAGTGATTTTACGCAATTGATTAGTCGAAATAAGAGTTGACTAAGAGAATATACTAGCATCACGAAAATCAATATACTGTTTTTATTAATTTTTCGTTATTACCCATATATTTATCACGCACACACATATGTATATATATGTTGATCTCAATACTTTTATTAATACGATTCGTTTACATATTTATACAAAGTTAAGAGACGACCACAAATACTATACTAGTATTAAACTATAGTATAACATAAAAACAATTAACTTAAATAATCTTATAACTTATAAAGATAAAAGAGTGTTATTGTTGTTAATCTTATACTATTATTAAACTACATGGTTGTTAACAAGTTACTATTTGTTAACTATTTTACTTAACTTATGGTTGTTACTTGTTAAAAGTTAACTTGTTTTAATAAGTTATGATTAACTATTTTACTTAACTTATGGTTGTTACATATGTTCTTATTTGTATTACTATTGCTACTATTACTGTTATTATTTGTATTTTTACCTATTATCATTTTCGCTTTATGTTTATTTGTATTATTAATATTATTCTCATTACCATCATTGGCATCATAGCTATTTACCAACTTATATATCAATCATAATGCTTATAATAATAAATCATTTATATAAAGTTTGAAATTGATCGTCTACTTGTTATTATTGTTGGTTTAATATATAATATTAAAACATATGAAGAGTCGTTCTACTCCTTTACTCATTAGAGTCATTTTACGAAATTGATTATTCGAAACAAGAGTTGACTAAGAGAATACACTAGACATCACGGTAATCAATATAGTGTTTTTATTGTTTTTTCGTTGCCATCCTTATATTTATCGCACACACACACATATGTGTGTGTATATATATATATATATATATATATTGATCTTAATACTTTTATTAATATGTTTCGTTTACAAAATACATAACAAAATCGAGATAACCCGACCAGGAGTTACCCGAAGTTGAATTGACGTTCAATAGCGAATGGACCCGATGTTTCACAATGATCGAACTAAGGTCATTTCTAATTCAACCCGAGTACATTTGACTTAACTCAATCGTACATGAAACATAAATACGACTTGCGCAAACCCGGGGAAAAAAATGTTAACGGGCGATCATACGCGATAATGGATCGACTTGTAAATGAAACGTTCAGACCTGTCCGGCACCCGGTAATCCAATGATTCAAATGTGTTCGACCCAGTTGAACAAAACCTGACCAATCATGACCTGGGCACTGACAATCAGAATCCTGACATGTCCGGATCTGACCTAGTTCGCCGTGGGTATACCCAAAACCTGTTTGAGAACCTGTTTTGACACCACTAGGGATAACCCAAAAAAGAAAATGTAGCAAACTTCTTAGCACGGAGAAGTAGTTGACTGCATTTTTTAGTTGACTGCATTTTTTAAATAAATTAATTATATAAAAAAAAGAACAAGCAGAGAGGAAAAAGGTTATGCGTAATCTAGTGAAACTATAAGCGGGAATTAAATTTCAAAGGCGGGATGTCAAATATTGGTTTTTTGTCTCATTAACCGACATCTCCAAACATCAAAAACAAAACCCTTATGCTTTTCAGTTCTCACCATCGATCCTCCTCTCTCCTCCTCACTTGTCACCACCGACCTTCCTCTCTTTCTGAAGCCGGACAACTGTTGCCGCATATGCTGCCTAATGGCCACAAAATTTAATCTCTCAAATCCGTCCTTAATTCGCATATGATAAAGGAATTTTCAGAGTTTAGCACTATCAAAATCAATTTGGGGTTTTTTGAAGGGCTTGAACCAAAACAAAAACAGGTATTATTCCGTTTCATTCTCTCTTATCTTCTTTCCATCTCAATGATCGAATTCATTTGCTGTTTTCGTGCTTAATTAATTAATTTTTGTGCTGTTTTATTTCGTTTTAGATCTTGTTATTTGTGCAAATTGAATTGCTTCTGTTGTTTGGCTTGAATTTTCTGTTGTCTACTTATTTTATGTGGTAGTGAATTTGATATTTGTTAATCGAATTGCTTTTTATGAAATGTTCAATGCTTTGGACTATTAAGTAGATGGGAATAATTTTGGGATTGAAAGTTAAGTATGAACTTGCAGATCCTTCAATGATATGGTCTTCCTTTTGTCTGCACTATTAGTTGTTTTGTCCTCTTTCTAAACTTCAAACACTTGACTTCCATTTTGACAAACACCCCGTATTGTGTCCCTATTTTCTGAATGCTATAATCCACATGTTCGATATAGAACAGCCTCGGCAGTTGGCATATCATGTGCTGGCACATGCTTAAGAGAGTCAATATCTTTGCTAGTGCCTTTAACATTGGATGTAGGTGATTATTTGCTAGGCGTGGTGCCCTGATTTCCATGGCCATGGTCTGGGTTCAGATTATTGAAGCTATGGATTCTCAGTTTGGAACATTCAGGTAATATTTGTATCTATCATCTCCTTTGTGTTCTTCTATTCTATCTTGCAAAATGATTAAAATTTCTTAAAGATTACGTAGGCGAATTTAAATATATGTATGTCTTCGACATCATGTGATTGCATCAATTCTCTGTTTCCGGTCTATACCGAATTCTACTACTCCTCGAGGTTTATATATCTTATGGTCGTTATCTTGGATCGCCTGCTTACTAAGGACAAGTTGTCTTGTTGGGGATGTGCTTTTGACTCTCCATGTGTCTTCTGCAAAGCTGCTGGTGAGTCAAGACAACACCTTTTCTTTGAATACCATTACTCAGTTGCTGTATGGAATTCTTTGTTGCACTCGCTGAAGTGTCAAAGAGCTCATGCTGGTTTTGCTGCAGAAAGTAGTAATGTCAAATTGTCAACCAGATGTTTCGAAGGAAATCTACTTGGGCTGAACTTTTAGTTGCTACGTTTGCTGAATCTGTCTATTGTATTTGGACAGCTAGATTAGGATCATCTTTGATAATATTACTAGGTCCTTTGGTTGTGTGTTTAGAGACAGTGTTTTCAGGTTGCTTGTTAAGTCTCTGAGGATTTAAACCAAAATCTTTTCTTGTAATTAGTTGCTTATGCTGCAACTACTACTCCTTGATTGGGGTTGTGTGATATTGACCTATGTTGGTTTGTCGCAGCGAGTTGACGTTTGGTTCTCGTGGTGTTTTTAGAGCCTAATGGAATAATGGAATTTCATCTTTATTGGGCAAACAAAAAAAAAGGAGAAAATAACATGCCAATGTATAGTTCATAGCTAATTAGCAACTAATTGTCTACTACAACTACTTTTTTTATTTCATTAACTTATAGTACATTGTTCATCGAATCAATCACAAAGGCCGGACACCAAATTATTTACCATTTTCTAAGAGTAAAAAATAAAAATACCCGGTTATCTGAAAGTTACTAACGGTATATATACACACACATATAGGCTATCATAATCTTAATGATAGTAAAGGCGACTAAGGTTCCGTTTGGTAGGGCGTAAAACATTTTTTCGGAAAACTGTTTTCCTTCATTTTTAGTTTTACATTGTTTGGTTGGCAAAAGAGTGTAAAATCATTTTCCCTTGGGGTAAAATTACTCTCCCAATGATGGAAAACTATTTTCCTTTCAAAATGAAGGGAAAACTATTTTCCTTATCTCTCTTGCCCACTTTTCTCACTACCTCCTTACTTTCCCTTTCATTTCATCATTTTCCTTACATGAAACCAAACAACGAAAAACTAATTTTGGAATTGTATTTTTCATTGTAAATTGTTTTCCATGAAAATCATTTTACACTGAAAATGTTTTACTCCCTACCAAACGGAGCCTAAGTGTAACTAATATTCATGTGACGCCAAAAAATGGTTTTAGAGGCAACCAACATTCATGTGATGCTGAAATGATTCTTTAGAGCCACCAGAATATACTTGACGCTAAACACCATATAATTTAGGGGCAACCATATTTATGTGATGCTAAAAAAAGGGCTTTAGAGATAACTAACTTCATGTGATGCTAAAAAAATGGCTTTAGAGACATCCAATATTTATGTGACACTAAAACAAATGGCTTTAGAGACAACTAACTTCATGTGATGCTAAAAAAATGTTAGAGACAACCAATATTCATGTAATGCTAAAGAAATGGCTTCAGAGACAACCAGCATTCATGTGATGCTAAAATGCATTTTTAGAGGCGCCACAATATACTTGACCCTAAAAAAAAAGGGTTTAGAGACAGCTAAATTTATGTGACGCTAAAACAAATGGCTTTAGAGACAACTAACTTCATGTGATGCTAAAAAAATGGCTTTAGAGGCAATCAATATTCATGTGATGCTAATGAAATGGCTTTAGAGACAACCAACATTCATGTGATGTTAAAATGTATTTTTAGATGCACCACAATATAATTGACGCTAAAAAACATATGTTTTAGGTGCAACCATGTTTATGTGATTCTAAAAGGGGATTTTAGAGGCAACTTGTTTCAATGAGGTGCCTCCGTATCCAATTTTTTTTGTAGTGTTAGCCACTATTCTTCATTTTGGCACCGAATTAATGCATATAGAAATAGATGGAGCCCAAAGGAGTAGGGATGCCATTATTTACAATTTCTTCAGTTGATAGCATGAGAATGAAGGTTCACTGAGCCTGATAGCCCAGCATATACCCCTCGAGAATACCCAGGCCAATATGATTATATGGCTATTGACGAGTTGGAGAATGTAATTGAGGCGGGCTACCCAGAGTTTGAAGTCTCCAGTAACCGAAGGAATATATAGTTTTGTTTCGTTCATGAAACGGCCTAGTTGTCTCTAGAATATTTTGATACACTCAAATGTTCTAGTAGTTGTTATAAATAAGGCCTAGTCATGATATATGAAATATGTGATTGCTATGTTTTGAACTAGTTATACTAGCATGGTTATTGAATTGTTTGGTAGATACACAATCATTTTATGAATGTTTATATATATGAACTACTTCTAGCAGAATGGTATAAATAAGGAGAAGGAGTATGAGTTCTATGGTTACAAGGCTAGAAAAAATAACTGAAAACATCACTCATGTTAGCTAATCAAGAAACCAAGCAGAGTGAGACTTATAGTTCTGGTGAGGTCTTTAAGAGGGTAGCAGCTGTCAAACCTCTGACTTACTATAGGAAAGAGGACCCAGCTAGACTAGCAAACTGGATCCGAGAATTTGATAAGCTTTTTGATGCCACAGTGTGCCCTGAAAACCTTAGAGTTAATAATATTGTGTATTATTTGAGAGATGAGGCAGACCTATGGTGGAAACACATGAAATATGATCTTTTAGGGGATTTGGACTTTGGATGGAACGAGTTTAAAGATGCCTTGAGGACTAAGTTTTATCCTCCGTACTAAAGAAAGAAAAAGGCTATGGGTTCCTGATGTGTCCAAGTTATCCGCCAATCTTAGGCGGATTTTGGGTCGTTTTTGGTGTCGGTTCGAGCTTAGTTTCTGGACTTAGGAGAGATTTGACGTTAGGAGGTGTTGTAGGAAGATGTTGTGATTTGAGGAGTCTAGGGAGTGGTTTGCATGGTGGCATAGTCGAGGACCGATCTTAGCCCTCCGATCACTTTTTGTATTCCGGGGTCCTTGTCCTTGGTTCCTTTGTGGCGCATCTTCCGAGGTTTCCGAGCTTTGTTCGAGTTTCGAGTTCCGAGGTCCGTGGTTCAAGCTTCGTAGTTGTTCGTCATCCGAGGATCGTCTTCACTCTAGTTCTACAGCTTCATGGCTTACTCAAAAGCCAAGTTACTTCTCTTCTTCCTCTTGGTATTTTGTTTTGGTGGTTTTTTGGAGGCAGACTACACGTCGCGACCCGCGATCAGTATCGCGAGTCGCGACCTGCCCATGGTCGCGAGTCACGAGGGTTGTTGCGAGTCGCGACCCCTGCGTCAGCACCTTTATGTTTTCTTTTCCTCCCTTGGAGGGTTAGGTTGTGAAGTTAGTTTTTAGTTTTTGTTCTAATTAACTACGAAAGGAGGGCGAAAACGAAGTGTGTTATACAGGGTTTCTCCTTCTCTTCTTTGGTAGATTTGTAATGAACTCTATGGCTTTGCTAGCTTAAAATTCTATCTTGGATTTGGTTGTTGAAGCTCTAATCTATTTGTGAGAACTTCTTACTCTCTAATTTCTCTATGGTCATTGTGATACTTCTTGTATTTATTTTCATGATGTTTGCATAATCTTTGCTAGGAACGTTGCTAGTATTATTGTGTGAATCATCTAATGCTAATTCTAGGTGTATAATCGGATTGTTGTGTTCCTAGCTCCATGTAGCATAATAGGTGTTTGATTAAATGCTGAACATTAATCTTGTGCAATTAGAGAAGCATTGCTTATTACTTGAATGTTATTGCTTTGATAACATTAGTAATCCTATTGTGTTCCTCGACTTTAATGCTACTTTGGTTTGGACTTAAGTGCGATTCATTTGAGTTAAGTCATAGTAAGGGCGGTTCAAACCACGCGGATCATGTGTTTAGCCACGATCTAGGAGGATAGAGGTCTAGGCTTCTCGATAGGTGAACATAGGAAGTGTTGAGGGTTAAGGTCTTGTGATCACAAACTAGGTTAGGGTGGATGCTAATCGAGTCCAAGGCCTTTCTATATTATAATCTCTTCGTGTTTTAATACCGTGCATAGTTTAGCTTACTTACATTGTTCCCAATCCCCCCAATTCAGTTACTTTGGCCTTAGCACATACTAGGGTTCTTAATTCACTAATTTCAATCAAGTTCCCTTGCTCCCTGTGGATGCGATCCCTACTTCCATTATACTTGCTTAGTGTGCATAAGAGTAGGTTAATTATATTTGGTTAGGAGTACACGACAAACACCTACCAGTTCCCCAATTTGAGGATGGGGCTGGGACTATGTTTGTTAATGAGTATTATAGCAAATTTTTGGAATTCATGAGGTTCGCACCTAAGATAGTACCATCTGAGACTTTGAAGGCCCAAAGGTTTGAGCAAGGTTAACATTAACTCTCCAAGGTAAGCTGGGAGGTGTAACTTTTGAGACTCTTGATGAAATTTATGGTACAGTTGCTCACTTATTGGGATTAAAGGAAGAGAGCTTGAAGGGAGCTCCTTTGGGGAAAAGAGGAAGTATAACAATAATGGGAACCAACAAAGTGGAGATAAGAAACCTAAGCCCAATGATGGATTTAACCAAACTGATAAAGACAATAGGTACCCTAGTCGGAAGCCTAATGGGAACTAAAGGTGTGATAAGAACCACCATGAAAAGGATTGTCCGGGCAACTTGGTGACACGCCATTATTGTCATAATTGGGGCACCGAGAGTATGAGTGCTTTAAAAAAGTTGGTGGAGAGCCTGCAGTCAAACCTGACCCGATTAGTAAGGCCCTTCATAATGATCAACAGAAGTTAGCTTCTTCTAATGCTGGTGTTAAACCAGGGATGGGGAATCAGTCTAAAGGCAGAGTTTTGTCATGAACCGTCACGAGGCTCAGAATGTTTATGAGGTAGTAGTTGGAACCTTTTTCATTAATTCTTTGTATGTCAAATTTTAATTTGATTCTAGAGCATCTCATTCATTTATTTCTAGCATTTTAGTAGAAAAACTCCAGTTAAGCAGTCCAGTGTCTATTTCATAAAAAATGACCATCAGGGGAGATATTTGATTGTACTAGGTTGCATAGTCAAGTACCTTTAGTGATAGTTGGGATGAACTTTCCGTCCGACTTAGTTGAGTTTTACTTGTCACACCTCGATGTAGTTTTGGGGATAGATTGGTTGGGAAGATTCAAGGCTCAGATAGATTATGAGGCCCAAAAGGTGTCATTAGTCGGTCTTAAGAAAGAAATGGTGAGTCATAGAAAGCTTGGGGAGGAGAATGAAGTGAAGATAGTACATGCGATGAGAATTCAATCTTATGCGAAGAAAGGGTACGGTGTTTGTTATTCTTATGTGGAGTTTCGAGGATTGAAAATGAAGATGAGAATAAGGAGGCCCCGATCGTACATGAGTTTCCTGATGTGTTTCTTGAAAAGGGTGTGCCAACAGTTAGGGATCTTGAGTTCACCATAGACTTAAAGTCAGGAGTTGGACCTATTTGAAAGGCTCCGTGGCTCAACCTGAGATGAAAGAGTTAAAAGTTCAGTTGGATGAGTTGTTCGAAAAAGGGTATATAAGACCTATTTCATCTCCTTGGGGTGCACCTATATTGTTCGTAAAAAAGAAAGATGGTAGTTTGAGGTTGTGCATTAATTACCGGGAGTTGAACAATGTGACGATAGAAAATAATTAGTATCCGCTTCCGAGAATAGATGATTTATTTGATCAGTGGAAAGGAGCGAGGATTTTCTCAAATATAGATTCGAGGTCAGGCTATCACCAATTGAGGATTGCTGAGTGTGATATTCCTAAGACAGCGTTTTGGATGTGTTATGGTCATTATGAGTTCACACTAATGCCGTTTGGTCTGACCAACGCACCTGCATTATTCATGGATTTGATGCATAGGATTTTCAGACCATACTTGGATAAATATGTGGTTGTGTTTATAGATGATATTTTGATATATTTGAAGTATAGGAGTCATGAGCTGCATTTGAGGGAAGTTTTTTCCACCCTAAGAGAGCGTAAGTTGTACGCCAAGCTTTCTAACTGTGAGTTTTGGTTCGATGAGGTTGCATTTTTAGGACATGTTTTCTCAAAGGAAGGAGTTTCAGTGGATCCTGCTAAGATTCAAGTGGTGCGCGAGTGGCCAACATCGAAGACGGTGTCTGATATAAGGAGTTTCCTTGGGTTAGCTGGTTACTATCGAAGATTTGTAAAGGATTTCTCAAAGATCTCGAGACCAATGACTAGCCTGATGAAGAAAGAATTTAAGTTTGTCAGGACTCTAGAGTGTGAGGAAGCTTTTTTGGCGTTGAAGAAAAGGTTGACTACAACACCTGTTTTAGGTCTACCTGATAAAAGTCAGCAGTATGATCTTTATAGTGATGCTAAAAAATTTGGGTTAGGGTGTGTATTGATGCAGAACTAGAAGGTCATCGCTTATGCTTCTAGGCAATTAAAACTATATGAGGTGAATTATCCAACCCATGATCTTGAATTAGCTGCAATAATGTTTGCTTTAAAGATATGACGGCACTACTTGTATGAGGCAACGTGTAAGTTGTACACGGATCATAAGAGCTTAAAGTATATTTTCACTCAGAAGGAGTTGAACATAAGGCGGAGGGGTGTTTGGAGTTGATCAAGGACTGTGATATGGAGATTAAGTATAATGAAGGGAAAGATAATGTCGTTGCTTATGCATTGAGTTGAAAGTTGAGTCATTCAGTGCAATGGTGCTGCTGTCAGTTATGTGTCGAGTTTCAGAAACTATCATTGGAGGTAATAGAAGAAGGAGGTGTTGAAGAATTGTTGGGTTCTTTGTCAGTTCAACCCTCAATCTGTGATGAGATTAGGGAGGGTCAATTAAAGGACGAAACGCTAGAAAATATTCGAGAGAAATCCAGGATGGTCAGGTGTCGGATTTCCAAATAGCCGATGATGGAAGTATTCGGTTCAAGGGGAAGTGGTGTATACCGAGTAATAGAGAAGAGTTGAAGCGAAAATTACTGGAAGAAGCTCATAGCTCACCTTATTCAGTACACCCAGGTGGTGATAAGTTGTATAAGGACATGAAGCAAACGTTCTGGTGGCCAAACATGAAGCGAGAGGTAGCAGAGTTCGTGGCTAAGTGTCTCACATGCCAAAAGGTCAAGTTTGAGCACAAGAGGCCGCAAGAGAATGTTCAGCCTCTGGATATTCCGAGTTGGAAATCGGATTATATATCAATGGATTTTGTGTCTGCATTACCAAGAATAAGGCTGGAAATGATACAATTTGGGTAGTGGTAGATCGTTTAACTAAATCTGCAACTTTCATACCTATCAAGAATACTTGGTTGATGGATCAATTGGCTAAAGCATATGTGAAGTGGGTGGTTAAATATCTTGGTGTGCCTAAGGACATTCTATATCAGAGTTTGCAAAAGGCTTTGGCTACTAATTTGTTAATGAGTATAACTTTTCATCCGGCTACAGATGGGCAAACAGAACGAATAATTCAGACTTTAGAAGATATGCTGCGATCTTGTGTTATGGAGTATCAGGGTTCATGGGAGGATTTCTTGGATTTGATAGAATTTTCCTACAACAACAGTCATCATGCAATTATTGGTATGGCCCCGTTTGAGGCTTTATATAGTCGAAAGTGTAGAAGAGCAGTCTGCTGGAATGATATTAGTGAGACCGTGGTGCTTGGACCCAAGTTCCTCAAAGAGACGGTGAATCAAGTAAAAGTGATTCAAGAAAAGATCAAGGTAGCTTAAGATCGGCAGAAGAGTGATGCTGATTTGAAGCAAAGGGATGAAGAGTTTTAGGTTGGGAATAAGGTATTGTTGAAAATATCTCCAATGAAAGGGGTGACGAATTTGGTAAGAAAGGAAATTTAAGCCCAAAGTATGCCGGGCCATGTGAGGTGCTAAAGAAGATCGATAAAGTGGCATATAAGTTGGATTTGTCAAATAATTTAAGTCGAGTCCATGATGTTTTCCATATATCTCATTTAAGGAAGTATATTTCGGATGTGTCTCATGTGCTGCAACCTAAGACCATTGAATTAGATGATAGTTTGACTTAGGAGGAAAGACATGTAAGAATCCTTGATAGTAAAGTTAGAAGTACTCGGACTAAGGATGTAAGATTAGTCAAAGTATTATGGTCAAACCATCATACTGAGGAAGCAACATGGGAAGCTGAAGCGGATATGCGCAAGAAATATCCAGCGTTGTTTTTCGAGGTTAGTTGTCGAGTTACGGAGTCATAACTCCTTTCAAGGAGGGCAGAATGCGATAAGGTTTCGCTCTTTTACTATAGCTATTGGATTTTAGCATATTTTTTAGTCATTATATGCACTTTAAACATGAACATTTGAGATAGAAACTGCAATTTTGAGATTGTTATCCATTTTTGGAAAGTGTTATGACATTTTGTCTTAAGTTTCGAGGTCGAAACCTCTTTTAAGGGGGATAGACTGTAATACCCCATATTTATTAGTATTTATTTAAATAACTAAATATTTATTTTCTAAAATAAATATTTTAAGCAAAGGGTAATTTAGTATTTTCACTGGTTTTAAATTATTTCGACGGGAATTTGTTAAAATTTTGTTATTAAATACTAGTCAAAAAATTTCAGAAAACCCAAAAGACAAAAAAATAAATAAATTTTGTGTCATTTTTCCTAGGGGATTCGATAGTGATTGGAGGGAATTTTGTTTTCCTATAACTTCCAAATTTATGATGGATGTTGCCAATATTTGATTAATCTCCTAATTTATGGTGAAAGTTACAAACTATTTGATTTTGAAAGTTCTACTCCTATAAATGTCCCATACCTTAAGTGATCTTCTCCACACAAAAACTTTAATTTGGAGAATCCATATTTTCTTACATTAAGGTTCTTTTTTCTCTTCTTATCTATTCTAGTTTTATATTCTTATTTAACTTTCAATTTTCGTTGTTTTAAGAAAAATATTTTCATGTTTCCTACTCAAAAATATTATGCTCATGATAGGTCATTCATATTTAAATTCAAGATTAAGTTCATGTGATAAGTTACTTATTGGTTGGTTATGAGAAAAATCAAGCATAAGAATAAATGAAGATACTAGTATACTATTTCTGCAAGATCAAGGTACGTTATGTAGCTAGATCTTTTGAAATGTTGTTTTATGTGATAAAGTTGTTTATTAATTTAATGGTTGGATTGATTTAGAAATTTGATTTAAAATGGTTACAATATTTTATTATCCACTCTTTGAAGTGAAAATAAGGAATGATTTTATCAATCATTTTTATATATAGAAGTTATGTTATCGTTATTGGAAAATTAAATTATTTTTACAAGGAAAGGTTGATTGGTTTTTATGAACTTTAACTGTTCAAAAAATTTGTTTATGAGGAAAGGAGGTTTATTCATAACTTACAAATATTATTATTATTATTATTATTATTATTATTATTATTATTATTATTATTATTATTATTATTATTATTATTATTATTATTATTATTATTATTATTATTATTATTATTATTATTATTATTATTATTATTATTATTATTATTATTATTATTTTCGCTTGATTAACATCAAAAGCTTCAAAATCCACTTGTCAGCAATTATAGTTATCCCTAGATATAGCTCCGTGATGGGATGACTAGCTTGGAGGGTGTGCATACTTAGCAAAATAGAATAGGAGATAAGAAAGGGACTTTTTTCAAGATTATTTTTTAATCCAAGTTGTTTGGAAAGAGTTTGTTCTTAAAAGGTTGTTCTTGAATTATTATTCAAGTGTTTAAAAAGAGTTTGTTCTTAAAAATTTATTATTGAATTATTATTAAAGTGTTTGAAAATAGTTTATTCTTAAAGATATATTCTTTAATTATTAGTGATGGCGTTTTCGAAAAGAAAAATGTTGCGAACTAACAAATGTGTTACTTATCTAGTATATTTCATACTCAGTTTTATAGTGACGCATATTTTCTTTTTCCTATTTGGCTTTGCACTATTTACCTTTTTGGTAAGCAGCTTTGCAGGTGAATTTTTGATGTGCATGGGAGCATACTAGAAAAGGGATCTACACCTAGATTAGGGTGTTTTATATATATTGAGTTTTGAGACAATATTTACTTTTATGAATAAACCTAATTTTTTTTTGTTAAAGTATTCGCCTGCAAGTTATTTTGTTAGTTAGTAGTTGGTTGCCCAAAGCGTGTTAGTCACGTGGCGGTAATAATCTTAAATTACTCAAATATTATTTACTAAATTATTTATTTAAAAGCAAGTAATTTAGAGGTGTTACAATTTCCAGCAGCTCTGATATAGTTTTAGCCTTGCCATATAGTAGGCAATCTGTAAATACCACTCATATTAGCCTCATAAGTGGTACATGTTGGAAGAGTCTGGAGCACAGGAATGTGTTGTTGCCTCCAACCAATTTGCCTTAGACATCTCCATGGAAGGTAGAAAGTGACTTGGCAAAGCCTGGGTAATTGAACACCTCTGCGACCGGAATTGCATTATACAACTACACTAATGCCAAGGTGGCTTGTAACCCACTTGATGTCTTGATGCAAAAAAAAATCCTCCCACCCACCATTTTTGCTACGTTGATAGAAGAAAAGAAGAAGACCTCTCTGTGGAACATGATTGGTTTTGTAAGTAAGGCTCTTGTGGGGTATCATGAGAGAAATTTTTTCCAACAATCATAAGTGAAAGGCTAATGCACATCACTTGACAAAACTTTGAGGGTTTCTTTTGAGTTCATCTAATCCAAGGAAAATTTCCCCCAAAATAAGTGGTCCAAGACGACCTCCACTGACAATATAATGAATAAGTGAAAGACATTGAATATGGCACGCATTTAAAGACCATTTGGTGAGGGTACTTTCCAAAATCATAAGAATGCACGTATTTTCTCTAGCAAACCTATAGTTGGCATTATTATAGAATTGCCAAGTGCCAAATTGGAAAGTCAACAATAAGTTAATAAGAAGTACCTCACCATATTAAAGGTAGTTGCAATGAAGGTTTTTAGGAAGATATAAAATTGTCGATAAATCTCCCTCGAAATTCTTGTAGGAGATCTAGGTGTAATAACTTGACCGTTGGATGATAAGCCTAACAAACCCTCAACCTCGTCAACAAGAGGCACAATCTCCCGGTCTCCAAAACGGAAGACATGACGAGTATCATCCCAAAATTGGTCTTTAAATGCGTGCCTCTTTTCTTAATGATGAATAAGGAGTTTCATTAGTTCTTGATCATCCATGATTCATGCCATGGATAATAAGTTTTAATCTCGTCCATAGGATAATAAGGAGCATCATTCACCATGGCTAATGACCAAACATTACTTGTGGTATGGTAACATTTTATTGAAGCCGAACATAATTTTTTTTTTTTTTTGTCAATGATGAATCAAGAACATTGATACAACCTCTTTTCTTAATGATCATCCAAAATAATGATCAATCTATTTTATATAGTGATCATCATTTTTCGCAAATAAGCATATGCATGAAAAAGTATCTAAAAGATTTTTCGAAAAAAAACAGATTAATACTTCCATATTATGTTTGGTCCACCATAGTTTACCTAGAAGGTAATAACCTTACGTCAATCCTTTTAGGTGATATGACCTGACAATGTCCTAATATAAGGTGACATGATAACTCATGAAGTCATAAAAAGTGAGTAATAAACTCAAGGTTATGAGAAAAAGACTCGTTATAGATGATACAATGGTGGGGATAACCATCAAGGAGTCGTTATAACAACAATAATAATTCTCACAACAAGATTTCTCTAGCCGATAAAAAATTTTTGCGCCTTCTTTTCTCTCAAGTACACGATAAGGGAACCCACTCTTATCCTGCACCCAACGCCATGGCTGGGAAATCGAAAGCAAAAGTGAAGAAATCAGGGAATACGAACCACAATAAAGCTAATCATAGGGGACCTTTGAGTACTGCAACTGGACAAAAATACAAATCAATGGTGGAACTCCATGGAATTGCGACATTAGAGATTTAGACCCCTAGGGTGGAAAATCATCTTTCACCAAGGAGTTCATTGAAGGATCTTCAGAATAAACAAAAAGATAAGGCGTCGGAATGGCTAACAATCATGAAGAAGAATCAAGGAAAATTGGAGCAAATTGCGCCAGGTAATCAACATTCTCGTATTTTAATGCCTGAATTTGAGGAAGTTGCATCACCATTGTCACATGAGCAATTGTATATTAAAATTGACATAGAAGATGTCCAAGAAAAAATTGCTTATTGGGAGTCTTCCATAATATGCTATGTTATTGGGGCTAATCCACCATTTCCTGTAATGGATGGGTTTGTTAGAAGAATTTGGCGCAAGAAAGGCATTGATAAGGTTGTATTTGTGAGAAATGTTGTCTTTCTTGTAAAATTTCACGATCTGGATCAACGTGATGAAATTCTTCTTGATGGATTCCATTTCTTTGATAAGAAATCTGTAATTGTCAAGAATGGCACCCTGATATAGATTTGAATAAAAAAGAACTTTAAATTGTTCCAATGTGGGTTCAACTGCCTTCTTTGGATTTGAAATATTAAGGCGAAATATGTTGTTTCAATTCAGTGGCAGAGATTAGTAAACCACTTAGGTTAGATAAATCCACCATCAATAAGGATAGAATTCAATATGCAAGGGTCATGGTGGAGGCACAAATGAATTAATACTTTCCCTCTGAAATTCAATTTGAAAATGAGGAGGGTGTTATCATAACACATCAGATTTTGTATGAATGGAAACCTATAAGTTGAGAGAAATGTTATGAAGTGGGTCATTCAATAGAAGAGTGTAGACCATAGAAGAAATAGGTGAGAAAGCAATGGGTACAAAAGCAAAAAGTGCTGCAGAAGGAGACAAATGTTTTAGGTGGTTCTGTTTCATTCAGAACCAGCCCTCATAAGGTAGTAACTGGTAACTCCTTTTTTGCACTGGAAGATGTAGATAATCATGTTGATAATGAGGCTACTGGGGATACAGATGTGGAGAGGACTCAAAATGAGATTTACCATTGTGGGGGAGGAGGCGCCCCTTACTATGGATGGATTCATTCATGTGTTGCAATGTAAAGGGACTAAACAATAGAAAAAGGCAACTAGAAGTGAGGAATTTTGTAAATTCACACAATCTGAAACTGTTTGGTCTCCTTGAGATCAAGATAAAAGCTCCTACGTTAGGAGATTTTTATCTTAATGTTTGTCTAGGGTGGTGTATTACCATTAATAATGTGTAGCATGGTAATGGTAGGATAATGCTTTTCTGGCATCCATCTTCTATCCATGTTGACATTCTACATTGCACTAGTTAGCTTATTCATGTTAAAGTAGAAGTTGTCAATGGAGATAGAGTGTTCCGTTGTACCTTTGTTTATGGGTTGAATGACAGAAAAGGGAGGGAGATTTTATGGAGGGATGTGAAGCATCTTTCTGGTTCCTAGCTGTTCTGGATTATCCTAGGGGATTTCAATGCCTTAATGAAACTTGATGAAAGACTGGGGAAAAAAGTGAAGCCAGGAATGATTATGCTATAGCTCACAAAAATTACATCTTGTTTTTGGGGAAAAAAGCTAAGATTAAATAGCTTAATGAAGGTGATGATAATACTAAAACCTTCCACCAGAGCATCAAATTAAGAAGAATTCATAACAGAGTGAATACAATCAGAAGGGAAGATGGAAGTTGGGCTCAATATTCAAATGAGGTGGCAGAAGCTTTCCTAGAGTTTTATCACAAACTCCTGGGCAGTAGTAGCGCTTCTAGAAAGGTGGAATCAATCATCATTGCAAAGGGAGGTGTTCTCAATTGAACTCAACATCAAGCTTTGAATTTGAATTTTAATGAAAGTGAAATCAATGCTGCTCTCAATACCTGATGATAAGTCACCAGGGATAGATGGATTCTCAAGTTGTTTTTTTAAGAACAGTTGGGAGATTCCGAGACAGTATATTACTAGTGCCATTCAAGGATTTTTTCACACTGGCAGAATCTTGAAGGAAATCAATGTTACTGCAATAAGTTTGATCCCTAAAACTTGTTGTCCTGCTGAGTGGGTGATTATAGACCCATAGCTTGTTGTTCAGTCCTTTACAAAACTATTACCAAGCTTATTTGCACTAGACTTGGTTAGGTTCTTCCAGATATTGTATCCCAGACCCAAGGGGCTTTTATAAATGGAAGAAGCATCATAAGCAACATATTGCTTTGTCCAGATTTGGTGAAAATTTTTAACATAAGAGAAAATAAGGTAAAAGGCTTCATGACGAAAGTAGATGTAAAGAATGCTACTCCATTGAATGAAGCTTTATTTAAGAGCTACTTGAAGCTTTACCGTTTGGGAAATTTCCTCAGGTACCCCTGAGGTTTGGCGTAGTTCCCAAATTACCCCCCACATTTGGGGAATTCCTCAGATACCCCTGAGGTTTGTGTTTGTGCTCAAAATACCCTTACTATGGATGGAAACCTAACGCCGTTAGGTTTTCCTCTCCTTCTCCCCAATTTTCTTTTTCTCTCTCCATCCATCACCTCCATTGATGAACATAGAAGCTTTCTCTCTCCTCCCACCCCACTCTAAAGCCCTAACCACTTCCAACCCCCACCACCTCCCATTCCCCCCCACCCCCTGCGTCGCGCTCAGTCGCAGCCCCTGCCTCGGCCGCCGCTCGCCGAAGCTTCGCCGGCCACCAGCATCCTCGTACTCTCTCTCCTTCGTCGCACTCTCTCTCTCGATCCTCTCCTTCGTCGATTTGGACGGGTTGGGGTGGGGGGCTGCGGGGGAAGACCACGAGTGAGGCGAGAGAGAGTTGCAAGCTTCGGCGAACGGCAAGCGAGCAGCAGCGGTGGTCTCCGATGGTGCGGCGCGCGCGGGTCGCCGGTGGTGTTGTACGTACAGCAGCTCGAAGAAGGAGAGGAGCGAGAGAGATAGTGCGACGAAGGAGAGAGAGTACGAGTATGCTGGTGCTGGCCGGCGAAGCTCCGGCGAGCGGCGGCCGAGGCAGGGGCTGCGAGAAAATTGGGGAAAGTTTGGAGGATGGTGGGGGATGGTGGGAGGAGAGAGAAAGCTAGGAGATTCATCCATGGAGGAGGGTGGGAGGAAGGAGAGAAACTGAAGAAAGAGAGAAAAAAAAAGTTAATGGCGTTAGGGTTCTGTCAAGAGTAAGGGTATTTTAGACCCAAACACAAACCTCGGGGGTATCTGAGGAATTCCCCAAATGTGGGGTAATTTGGGAATCACATCAAACCTCAGGGGGTACTTGAGGAAATTTCCCTTACAATTTCCATCACTTGTGTCATGGCTTGTGTGACCACTCCCAAGTTCACCTTGCTTATCAATGGAGGTACTGAAGGATTCTTTGAGGCTAAAAGGGGCTTAAGTAAGGGAGACCTAATGTCTCCACTGCTTTTTGCACTTTGTATGAATTACCATACACGGATCCTCTACTATATAGGAGAGTTGCAAGAGTTCTGTTTTTCGCTAGATATAATACAATGAGAATAAATCATCTGTGCTTTGTAGGTGATTTATTACTCTACTGTAAAGGTGAAACAACTTCAGCCTATTTGATGTTGCAAGGTCTACAACTGTTCACTGAATCTACTGGTCTGCAGACAAATAAGCAAAAATCTTTTCTTTATTGTTCTGCAATGGAGGAGAATGAAGTACTCAGGATCAGTCCATTCTCAGGCTTTATTATAGAGTAGCTCCAATTTAGATGTTTGGGAGTGCCTATTAGCTCATCCAAGATAAAAGTTGTTGATTGTGATGCCATTGTAGAAAAATAATCCAAAGAGTTAGAACTTGGAGTACAAGAAGCCTCTCTTATGCTGGCATGGCTCAATTAGTAAACTCAATACTCATGAGCATTCATTGCTACTGGACATAAATCTTTTTGCTCCCTAGCACTGTGTTCCAGAGGATTAACAGTATATTTATGAACTACTTATGGAGTGGGGATGCTACTAGTTAGAAAAATGGTAATGTTAATTGGTACTCAATCTGCAATCATAAGAAATATGGAGGTCAGGGTTTTAGAGATATCAAGACTAAGAACTTGGCAGGAATTGGCAAGCTTGTCTGGCATATAAGTTCTGGGAAGGATGAGCTCTAGGTCAAGTGGGTCCACAACATCTATCTTACTGAGGTTAGCTGGTGGAATTTTCAAGCTCCGATGGGGGGACTAGTTGGATGCTAAAGCGAATTTTCAAGGAAAAAAATAAGTTTCAACACCTGGGGATGCAACAGTGGGATGCTCACAGTAAGTATTCTATTAGCAAAGTGGATGCACAACTGATGGGGGATCATTATGTCAAGGTTCCTTGGGTTAATGGGATTTAGAGTAGGTTCTCAATTCCTCAGCATCGATTTATTGATGGTTGGGGATTCAAGGCAGATTAAAAACCAAGGACAAGTTGTTCATGTATAACATAAGTGCTGATAATAAGTGTTGTCTGTGTGGAGATAGCATTGAGACTGATGATCATCTCTTCTTTGACTGCGAGTTTAGCAAGAGATTGATGCAGATTTTGATACCTTGGCTTGGAATCAGTTATAGAAGGAGAACATATCAGCAATGGATTTGTTGGGCCAGAAGAAGTTATGAAGCTTCTCAAAATAGAAAGAAAATTAATTGGGATTTTCTACATAAAGCAAGGCGAATTGAAGCACTGATGATAACTATCTTTTATGGAGAATATGTCATCTCAAAAGAAATTTTCTTTCAAAATTCCGTGTTTTTTCAAACATTGGCCATCATTTTCTCCAAAATTCGACCAATGTGGGGCATTCTGTAGACACAAAAATTTTAAACCCCTTTTTCGGATAAATAAAGATTTTGAAAAGAAATATAAAAAAAATCGTCATGCATCGTTGAGTGCGTGCCCCGTTAGATGCACGTTACGTCTCGGAACGCGAGTTTCATTCCGTCGTGTGGTTTTCCGTTTTTTACATGTTCGTCACACGATCTCGGTTTAGAAATATCATTTTTCGAAAATCGTAGTCAACGACTACCACCTTCGATTTTAATAAAATGATTTGTTGGCGAATCATCACTACAAGAAAATAGGTTTTGGGCAACAAAAATATTCGTCGCCCAATGGGACAAGTTCGTTGCACAAAGGTTTGGGCAACGAAATTTATGCGCGCCAATTTCGTCGTCTTAGGCTCGACGCCCATTGTATTTTGTGCGTCGAAAATTGTGGCTGTTGCACAAACCACATCTTGGGCATCGAGTTACATTCGTTGCCCATAATGGTCTTTTGTGCTACGAGTCCGTATCCGTTGCACATTTATGAGGACAGTTAGGCAACGAGTTTCTTAAGTCGTTGCCCATACTTGACTGACTTTTGGCAACTACTTATTTTTCGTCGCCAATATTACTGAACTTTGTGCAACAATTACTGTTTTTTGTCGCCCATTATATCTTGTAGTCTTACATGACATGATGTCTTGGGCAACACCAGTTTCGTCGCCCAAAATACTTTAGGCTACGAATTGTTGTACATATTTTTCAATCAAACGCTAAATTAAAATGACAATGTACGAACTCTATTTTGTTGCCAAAATTGGTATGGATTACGAATTATTGTTATCGTGTAATCTATAAGCTTTTTCCCTGAGAAGGGGTTAAGATGGAATGTTGGAAATGGTGAGAACATTTCCTTTTGGCATGATAGGTGGGTCTTTAGCTATCCCATTGTGGATATATGCCCGGTTGTTAGTGGATCTGAAAATATAAAAGTTAGTTACTTCATCAATCAGGATCGTCAATGGGATAAATCTCTTCTTATGCAGTTTATCCCACTAGATATATCTAATGTAGTTTCAAATTTATTTATTCCTAGTAACCAACTTTCTGACAAAATGTTTTGGGGTCTCTCCCCTGATGGAAATTATTCTGTTAAGTCAGGTGTTGAGCTTATTCAAGGTCTAAACTCTCAGTCATCTCAGCCTACAGTTTTTCATTGGATTTGGAAATTAAAAGTTCCACCAAAAATTAAATTTTTTATTTGGAAAATTTGCCAAAACGGTCTTCCTACAAAGAAAAGGTTGGAATTAAGCCATGTTTTTCTTCCTATGGAGCGTGTCTTTTGTAATTATCACTCTGGGGATTCCTCTCATCTCTTCTCGAGTTGTCCTTTTGTTATAGATGTGTTTGAGGATCTTAATAGTCATATGAACTGGAGTGCTCCTCCTGTTATTGTGAATGACCTTCCCTTTGTTGATCATTTGTTAAATTTGAAATCTTGTTTCTCGATAGATGAAATTGAGATATTTGCTATAACTTGGTGGTTTATTTGGTATAACCGCAATGGGGTGATCTTTCGTCAGGAAAATTGCTCTCCGGTTAAAGTTAGTGCGATTATTAGAGCTTACGTGCTTACGGTTAGGATTTATGAAGCCACAATTAATGAAGTTGATACTCATTTCTCGGTACAATCTATTCAGAAGAGTGGTGTTCCTTCTGGTAAGTCTAAGATTCGGGATCAAGTTGGTTGGTGTCCTCCTCCTTCCAAATATTATAAAGTTAATTTTGATGGTTCTAAACTCTCAAATGGTCAAGCCTCTTTTGGTTTTGTTATTCGTGATTCAGAAGGGAAAGTTTTATTATGTGGTGCTGGTGCTTTAGATTCGTCGTCCTCTATTCTTGTTGCTGAAGCTAAGGGTTTAAGAGAAGGTATTAGAGGGGCTATTTCTTTAGGAATTAGAAAACTTATTATTGAGGGTGACAATCTGGTTGTTATCAACTCTATTAGAAAATTTTTGAAGATTCCTTGGACTATTAATGATATTATCTTTGATGCAGGTGAAGACTTGAAACACTTTGAAGATGTCCAAATTCGTTATGCGTTTTGGGAAGCTAATGCTGCAGCGGATTGGATGGCTCATCACGGTCACACAACGACTAACGTTACTTATTGGTTTGATGTTCCTATTTTCCCTTTTACTGTAATCATCCGCAAGGATGCTTTAGGGTGCCCAATTCTTGGGATCCACACTAGTTGGTTTTTTCCTTTCTAAAAAAAAAATTATACATACATGATGTGACTTGTGAGCTCTAGCTTCTATGATATACTACCTCCGTTTCTTAATAACTGCAACACTTTCCTTATTTGGAATAGTCACAATAAGTACAACCAAGCTCAAAATGGTATAAAAAGGCTTAATATTATTACAAATATGCCACCAAAAAGCAAGATGGGATCACTTTTGTTTTTCATCACTTAAATTACTCTACTTTATTGTGGCCCCAACTTTCTCTCTCTACATTCCTTGGTATTCCCCCACTTTCTCTATATTGCACTTATTAAAAAACGGAGGAAGTATACATTAATAGATGTCAAATCAAAACAAGAGAATAATGTACTCAAATAATTCAAAAATAAATGAAAATAAAAATAAAAATAAGTACATGATATTCAAAGTTTAACCCTTAAATTAAATATAATTTAATTTTTTACTTAATTAATTATTAAAGGTAAGCAATTAATTAACATATTTAAATGATTTTGTAGATAAAAAAATAATTGAATTTTAGTAATATCTAGTTGAGTACGGTCGAATTCGGGTTTGAATGCAGGTTTGTCTGGTCAGGTCGGAGTATAATCGTGCTGGTCATGTCTGGGTAATCCCTGGTCAGGTTTTAGTCAGGATGGGGGACTGACCCTCACAGGTCGAATAAGTTAAAGTCAGGTCAGAATCAGGTTAGTTGATCCTGCGGTCAGATATGTTTCTGAGACCACTACATACAAGTAATACAATAATGCAAGTATTTTTCTTTATTAAAATACACAAAGGTCTATATTGAACTTTGACTACTAAGAATTCAACTTTTTAATGGAAATAGTAATTGAAAATTGAAATCACTTGTTTCTATCTTTGTCTAGTTATTGAGGTGTCATGTCATTGCATGCCAATAATTTAGGTAAATTAAAAATTACGAAATTAGATGTTACATTTTGAAACAACTCAGTTTGAGTTTTTGAGACAATTGTATTCTATATAGTTTAAAACTGTTTTACTCAGTTAGATTTTGTTTATTTTAAAACAGTTTTTTTTCAGTTTTATGGAGTTCAGTTAAAAACAGTTTGATTCAATTCAGTTAAAAACAGTTTGATTCAGTTCAGTTAAAAGTAGTTTGATTCAGTTCAGTTAAAAACAGTTTGATTCAGTTCATCTAAAAACAGTTTGAAATAGTTTTCAGTTAAATCCAGATTATTTTCAGTTCAGTTTAAATCAATTTTTCGTGCAGTTAATTTCAGTTTGGTGTGTTTTCGATTGAGTTTCAGTTCAGTTAATTGCAGTTTACTTTAACCTCATTGACTTATAAGTTTTTAACTTTTCAATTATGGGTCAATTTAGTTCAGTTTATTCAGTTCAGTTGATCAACAGTTTACACTTTAACCATCGATTTTCAACAAAACCGTCAGCACCAGTCACTATATTGTATCTATAACGTTGTGGAACTGGCTATCCTAAAGAATATAAATACTTATTTTTCTACACCTAATGTTCTCTATGTGAAGGTGAGGTAGAGGCTGGTCTTGAAAGGTTACATCAATGTGCGAAGAAAGAACTATTTGTTTTCCTTGGTAATGATGTCGACGATGCTCACATTCAATAATCAGGTTTTTATACGTTTTGGAACCAATAGCCTATGTAGGATTTGAACCTACATCCTCTGTGTAACACATGTATACAGTGCTCGACCAATTGAACTAATAGGCTTATAGAACATAACCGCTACTAGGTACATATAACCACTCAAAGTTTGCTCGTTAACAATCTAATTATTCTTTAAGTGGAAAAAACATTTACAATGTATTTGAAAATTTTCAGCTATATAAACCTCCAAAGCCTCTCAATTGAAGAATCTATTAAAGAACTTCAGTTTACATATGATAGAAGAAAAGTTCCAGAAATTCCAATTAAAGCAAGGCTCCTACAAATTCAGCAAGCATGTCAAATTACTGAAAATAAGTTCATCTAGAAGGATATACCTAGTAAGCAACATCATGATAACCATGCCCTGAATTGACCAAGAAGGAAGAAATTGGTTACTTAAAAGCTCATTTCACACCATTGTAGTCCTGCTACAGAACAAAGAAACTTTTCTGTGATTTCTATACTCCATGTTCTCCTTCACACTTACACTAAATCCTACACGGATTGCATGTTGACAATATAACTCATATATATTACTAAGTGTTTCCTTTCTAACCAACCTGAAATACCTTCATCAACATTATTGTTTGTTGCCAATGTGAAGCATATCACTAACTAAAGTTAGAATTTTGTTTATGCTATCCGTATTTTAGGAAATAGTGATCTTTTTATACATTGTAGTTATTGGCTTACCATTAACTATTTGATGATTATGATACTTACTGTGTATTTATTAACAAGAAAAAATTAACTCATAAATGGTTACTATGTCATTTTAAAAGTAACAGCTCGTCTTGTAGGAGACCGTCTAATTTTAATATTATAATTAAGCAGGCCCAAACTTAATACCCACTACAAACAACAGCACAAATAACCCACTATCAACACATCCCAAATAAAAAAAAGGCAAAAAAAATTTAAAAACAAAACATAGCAGTAACTCTCGTTTTCTCTTCTCACTCTTCATTCCAGTTAGTTCTTGAGAGAAAATCGCTCTCCATCATCTCTCCATCTCCGGCGAATCCATCAAGTTTCTTTGTCCTCCTTTTTGTTCTTCGCTCTCCTCTTTTTCGAGGATTTTTTGACAGATTTTTTTTGTGTTTTTGTTTTTGGTGAAGGATTACATTGCCGGATGGAAATGTTAAGGAAGGTAAAAAAATGGAATACAACTCCAATTGATATCGCAGCGCAAATTTCGAAGAAATTGGCGTCGAATGCAGTATTTTCTAGGGTTAATGATGATTTTTGGGGTATGAATAAACCTTTTGAAGGTGATTGTGATTTGAAATTGTATACTTTTGATGATGATGAAGGTATAAATACTTTTTAAATTGCTCTCATGCTCTGATGGGTGATGTTTAGATTTCTTTAATTAATAGGTTTTTTTTCTCTAATTTTTCTCATTTTTTTCCTATACTGTTGATTCTGATAAGGTGATGTTTAGATTTCTTTAATTAATCGTGTTTTTTTTTTTCTGAAATTTGATATGTTTACTTTTAGTGTTTGTTGTGGAAGAAATTTTGTAAATATGAACTTTGCTCTTAAATGAAAGGGCAGACTATTATGTTTTTGGTGCTGTTTTATGTTTTAAATTCCTATTTAATGTAAATTATTATACCATTGTTGAATTAATACTAAGTTAGTTACATTTTCAGTTCTTCTTTTTCATATATGAAAATTGCATACTACAAATCTGATTTCACTAATTTCGATCATTTGAGGATCATTTACATACATTAGTAGCTACTATAATTTGATTGGTGACCACTTTAAGTCATTTTGGCCTACTATAACTATTATGTTGTTGATGAGTTCCTGATCTTTCCTTGTTTGGTTTTGCAGTAAGTCAGAGTATATAATCTACAAATTGAAGGAGATGGGAAAGGTGTCAGATAAAGACATTCTTCTGATTTGCAAGAAATTTGATCAGCTGGATACATCAACTGTGGAAAGATTACATTAGCTGATCTTATGCATCCTCATCACCGAGATTCATTATAGGAATTAAATCTAGGCTTTTTCGACTTGTAGGTTGCTTTGATTCTTAATCTTGATAGAGCTACATCATGTCAGAATGTTAAAGGGTGCAAATCTTTTCTGTACATATACACCAAAAGTTCCACTCTAAACTTATATATGATCCCTTAAGAAATACAAGGAGTAAGATGCATTATGCAACGGAACTTAGTTATTTCTATGAGTCGATCATGCTCTTTCCAAAAGGATATGAGCTGCCTATCTTGTATAGTTCACTGGATGCTCAAGAAGCATTTTCTTAATGAGGCAGCTACTATGGAGAAAATATGTTTATGTGTTGATGTCTAAGCTAGGTGACAAGTTATACTGTATCTATTTTTTGCAAATGAATTGAAGGGTTCTTCATCTTTTTTTCCTACTTTGGTTATCTGCGTAAGGGCCGTCAACAAGCTAAGGCATTTGGCAAAAGGGATTGCATTTAAGGGAATTCGCGTTCTTTCAACAAAGGGGGAATCAAGTTAAATAATCTCACTTTTACGCATCTTAAATAGTGTTTGTCTCATGTTTTAGCATTTAGGTGTAACGTTTCAGAGTAATATGAAAGTGTTATGTTGAGTTTTCCCGTGGTTTGTTATTTTGCAAAACAATGTTAATGTGATTAGTACTTAACTTTAGGTTTTATTTTGAAGTAAAGTTGAGTAGTAACTTTGTTGTTGATAAATAACTATGAAATGTCAATTAGTGATCATTATATGCGAATTAGTGACCATTATATGTCAAATGTCAATAAGTGACTAAGCATGTGTACTTGTCTATCTACTCTGTTAGTAAATAATTATTATTTTTCATTTAGACACTAGTTTAATCTATTTGGTGCCTAATTCTACCCATTTAGTACTTTAACTTTTTCTCCCATTGAAACATAAGAGATTAAATTAACATATTTCAATAAGGGGCTACTTTAATCCATTAAGTCACTAAGTTAATCCATTTAGAGTCTAATTTAAATTCACATCAATTAAGATTCAAATAGTAAATATATATTGCTTAACAACTAATAAATTGTAATTAGTTCCTAATTTAATCCATTTCAACACTATGTTAATCAATTTTTGGAGTACTTTAACTTAATAATAAATTTAAATTATATAGAACAAATTAACATTATAGTAAATATAATAGCTTGAACAACAAATATATTGAATAAGTGACTACTTTAATCCATTTGAGGGAATATTTTAATCTATTATGAGAGTACTTTAAATTAAACACCAAATTAATGTCGTAAAGAACATTCCAAAACAATGAAAAATGGCAAAGCTTATTCAATCTAATATATTTCAATAAGTGACTATTTTAATCCATTTGGTACATACTTTAATCAGATAAGTGACTATTTTAATCCATTTGGTACATACTTTAATCAGATAAGTGACTATTTAACTAATTAAATGGCAAAACTTATAATAATAACTAGAAAGAACCAACTATATTTATTACCATTATGACTACCAAATTGCCACTCAAATTACAAGTGTGGGTCCTAAAAAAATTTAAAGAATAATAAGTGACCAATAAAAGCCATTTTGTAACCACCATAATGCATTTTGCGACCACTATAACTAAATCAGTGTAAGAACCCTCAACTTTGATTTTTCTCTCTCCTCCCAACTCCCAAACGACCCCAAAATTCCTTCCCTAAGTTGGCGCTTCTTCGTCTTCTTTCTCTCCACTCATTCAAAAAGACAGAAACAAAGGCATTAATCTCCGACGCAGAATGGGAAAACCACGCCTCCTTCAAACCTTTCCTCAACTCTTCTCCTTCTTCTTCCTCAAAACCTCCTCCTTCAATCAAATCCTTTGCTTTCACCACTCGCTCTACCCCGATCAACCTCATCGATGACGGCGACGAAGACTACATTTCGCCACCGGATGAGTCGAAGATTTAGAGGATGATGACGACGATTTAGGAGACCACGACGCCGGCGTCGCCACAATTTCCGGTGGCATAAGAAGGTTTGTGATCGACGAAGAAGACGATATCGATAACGATGATGATGATCTGCAGGAAGTGATTGAAGTGAAATTCGAGGTTGAGGAAGAAGAGGAGGAGGAAATGGAGTTCTTATCTGATACTGATGATGATAAGAAATTGGAGAAAAAAAGAGGATGATGTGGTTGGGAGAGCGTTGCAGAAATGTGCTAAGATTTCTGCTGAGCTTCAGAAGGAGTTAAATGGACCTTTTATTACCGTTGCTGATCGTTATCCCGAGTCTGTTACTCTGTTTCTTCTTAGCTCACCTCCTTCTCTAGTTGGGGGTTTGGGCTTCTCTACTAGAATTGGGCCTGGGTTGGTCTAACATTAATGGTAAAGTTAGGCAGTCTTTCTAGATAACTTGTGTAAAAGTAACTATGTTTTACTTAAATTTTTTATCATTTATTCTTTTTTTCATATGGACATATAGTTACCTTCTTTATGTCATAGTGACATTTATCTTATATATGTAAGAGTTTTTAAGTATATGTTATTCAATTTTCAGGAAAAATACTCATTGTCAAACATATAGTTAACCTTTTGCATGATATAGTTACTATATTTGCCTAAAAATTAACATGCTTTAATCAGCGTATATTTAGATTTTAAATATAGTGACCTCCTCTGAAGTTATATATATTTACAATAAATAATCTATACAACAATATACACGAAAAAAAATTGTTTGGGCCCATGGTCTGGCCCAATAAATATCAAAAGGCACTTCGTTCAAGGCCTAGGTCTTGCGTGCTAAAGGAGGCTCATCAGGTTTTAGGGAACAAAGTAACTTTACCTCAAAAGGTGGTGGCTCCCCTAGGTATTGGGATGCTCCCCAAAAGGGTTTCCTGTCAGGGAAATCCCCAGCACTATAAATATCAACCATCTCATCAATGAACATGTATTGAATTCTCACCTAACAAAACCAGAGCATCTCTCTCTAGACTTGCTTACTTTCTCTCTGTACCTCAATCTCAACTGACTTGAGCGTCGGAGGGGCTTTCCTAGGAACACTCTCAGGCCAGTTTTTCCTTGTTTTGCAGGATTGACAGTTACGAGACTCGAGATCATGACCTAACTCGGGATTTGACTCTCACCCTAAACATATTACTCTTTTGACTAGTTTCTAGGCAGAAACAGTTTGGCGTCGTCTGTGGGGATACTACATCTCAAAGTCACGTACCGAGAGCAACATGGCACCCCGAAGGAAAACCACCCGAGGTTCACTGTCTCGCCAACCCACACCCCTCCAATCTCAGCAACCACGCGTCTTGGTCGAATCCCTGGCGACAGATGACGAGGGATCGACCCTCGCAATGATGAGCACTCTGTACCCCGGGAAGACCCGGTTCCTGTCACAATGGAGGACGTCGAAAGGATAGCCTGATAGCTGAACGATAACATGGAAAGGAGTCTGCAGGAACTCATAGTCGGGATTCCCCAGCTCAATCAAGGGGGAAACAGAGAGCTGACCCGTGGAGAGCCTCGAGGCAGGGATGATGCCCAAACTCATGGCCCTAGCCAGGACGAGCAGCGAGTGGGGGGAGAGAGATCCCGACAGGTTAACTCTCAAAGGACTCTGAATTCGGATGCCAGGCGCATCATAGAGGAAAGTCGCAAGAGCAGGGCGGAGCAAGACGCACAAAACCTCCTAAACAAAAAGCAAAAGAGGAGAGGGAAAGGACACTCCATGAAGAACAAGCTCACTCCCAGACCCCGAGGAGGGAACGAGAGAGGTCCCCTATCGGATCCAAGAGAACGAGGCATGAAGATGCAGGAGACTCGGGGTCCCCCTCGGAACAAGACCAACGTCTTTGTAACCCGGGGAGTACTCAATTTCATGACCCCCTTCAGTCGGGAGATCATGGATGTCCCTAACCCGAGAAAGGTCAAAGTCCCTTCCATCGAGCAGTACTCGGGTAGCAGCGACCCTGAAGACCATATGGCAGCTTATAAGGCCTAGATGAGCGTACAAACGGGATGTGAGGCTGTCTGGTGTCGCTATTTCCCGACAACCCTCAAGGGATTAGCGCTCAGTTGGTTCTCGGGCATGTCACCCGGTATCATCACCAATTTTTCAGTTCTGAAAGCATTATTTCACCAACATTTCATCGCTGGACGTAGGCACAAGAAGACCAGCATCCATCTAATGTCAATTAAGCAACAAGAGCACGAGAGCCTCGCTGATTCCATCAAGCGGTTTAATGAGGAATCATTGAAGATTTCAGATCTTCAAGACGGGGTAGCATTCACTGCCCTAATGTCAGGATTATGGCCGAGGAAGTTCAGGTGGTCCCTTGCTGAAAACGCAGTTACAACCTTCACCGAGGCCCTGAGTCGGACACAAAAATTCATCCAAGCCTCCGACATATGCAAGCCTGTCGGGGAGAAGTCTAAGAAGAAGAAAGAAGAACTCCCTTACTGGGAATTGAACAAAAATATGAGGAGCAACCAACAGCTCCTCCCGAGAGTGGCAGATAATGGGAACAACCCTCATTTCAACAGAAATAGGCGAGAAATCTACCTTGATCTCAAGCACAAGTCGGTATTACCCATTCCTCCTCCTGTAAGAACCTCAAAAGATAGACGGGACCAGAGGTTATGGTGTGAATACCATCGAAAGTATGTTCACACCACAAAATACTACAGGGAGTTGAAGAAGGCCTTGGATCACTTGGCTGATCAAGGAAAGCTGAACAGGTACATCAAACATCCCCGAGAGGAGAAGGAGAAGGAAAAGGAGACAAGAAATGACATCGATAACACTGATGGCTACGTCGGCGTTATAGCCGGGGGAAATGCCTCAGGAGGGGCGTCTTGCCGAGCCCGAAAGGCCCACCTTCAATCGATGACACACCGGGTAGTGGAAATAGAGCCTACAAGGGCAGGATGCCCAATGATGACGTTCGGGGAGCCTGATCGGCACATAAACACCCCCCATGACGACCCATTGGTCATGGAAATGAAAATCGCCAATTCTCGGGTAAAGAGGATCCTTGTTGATAGCAGTTCCTCAGCCGATATCATCACACTTGATTGTTTACTCAAGTTGAAGTATACCGAGAAGGACGTGATCCCTACTAGGCAACCGCTGATAGGCTTCAGAGGCGGGTGCGTCTACCCTCCCGGGTACGTAAAGTTGACCGTGAGGCTCGGGGAGAGGGGAAAGGGGAGGAGTCTACCAGTGGACTTCCTAGTAGTCGATACCCCGCTGCCTTACAACGCCATCATGGGCAGGCCCACCATGAACAAGATAAAGGCAGCCATCTCGGTGTATCAACTGTTGCTGCAATCTGAAACCAATGATGGGCAAGTCGGGAAGATATACGGTGATCAGCAAACAGCTCGGGAATGCTACACCAACAGCTTCCGAATAAGGGCACACGAGGAGAGGAACGAGAAGAAAAGAAAAAGAGAAGAGCCAGCAGACTCCCCCACTAGACTCAAAGTTTATATATCGGAGAATCCCAAGCTCTATGAACGACCCTGACCAGTAGAAGAGGTTGAAGAGGTTATATTAGATCCAGAAGTCGGGATGCCTTGAGGATCGGCTCGAACCTCACCCCCGAGATCAAGGAGCAGCTGATTCACAACTTGAAAGAGTTCAAGGACGTCTTTGCTTACTCAGCCTCTGACATGCAAGGGCTGAATCCCGACTTTGCCTCCCATGAGCTGAATATCAAGGAAGGATTTCGCCCCATCAAGTTAAAGCTCAGGCACCAGGGGCCCGAGAGGACTGTCGCAGCTGCGGTAGAAGTAAAGAAGCTACTAGAGGCGGGAATTATTAAGCAATGTCAATATACTGAATGGTTGGCCAATGTGGTCTTGGTAAAGAAGGCCAGTGGAGCTTGACGCATGCGCGTCGACTTCACAGATCTAAACAAAGGATGCCCCAAGGACAACCATCCCCTTCCAAAGATCGACAGGCTATTCGATTCCACATCTGGTCACGAGTTGGTTAGCTTCATGGATGCTAATGCGGGATACCATCAGATCCCCATGGCGGAAAAGGACCGAGTGCATACGTCATTCGTCACGGCCCAAGGCGTGTACTGCTACAAAATGATGCCCTTTGGGCTAAAAAACGCAGGGGCTATATATCAGCGAACCATTAATAAGGTCTTTGCAGATCAGCTCGGGAGAAATATTGAGGTGTATGTGGACGACATGATCATCAAGAGCAAGAAGAAGATGGATCACGTGAATGATCTCAGAGAAACCTTAACAACACTCAGGCGATACGGCATGAAGTTGAACCCAAAAAAATGTGTGTTCGGGGTGAAGGGGGGTAAATGCCTGGGATTCCTGGTAGATGAACGGGGCATAGAGGCAAACCCCGATAAGATCAATGCGGTTTTGAACATGTCATCACCGAGAAATGTTCGGGAATTACAGAGGCTAACAGGGTGCCTCGCGGCATTAGGGCGCTTCCTATCCCGATCGGCCGACAAGAGTTTGCTCTTTTTTAGAGCATTGAAAAGAAAAGAGTTTGATTGGGATAAGGAGGCGGAAGAGGCATTCCAGCAGTTGAAGCAGCACTTGGCGACGCTGCCCAAACTCATATCTTCCTTGCCGGGAGAGACCCTATACATATACTTCTCGGTATCCGATCATGCCCTCAGCGTGGTATTGGTGGCCGAGGGAGAAGAAGCCCAGCACCCTGTCTACTTCATCAGCCACGCCTATCGAGGGGCGGAGGCGAGGTATAGTGAAACCGAGAAGATTGTGTTCGTCCTAGTAATGGCAAGCAGAAAGTTGAAGCCATACTTCCAAGCCCACCCTATCAAAGTCCTAACCGAAGAACCAATCTGATCGAAAACATAAACCACTCGACCAGAATGACCGAGTGGGAAGACAAACTGGCCGATTACGGGTTGGAGTATGAACCTCAAAGAGCCATTAAAGCTCAGGCCTTGGCAGACTTTATTAGCGAATGCTGCTCTCGCCTGGTTGATGTCGAACTATTGGAATCGTGGGAATTACAAGTGGATGGCTCTGCCACCAAGTCGGGAAGTGGAGCCTGATTGGTCATTATACCCGCTGTCGGGGATAAGATGGAGTATGCCGTGAAATTCGACTTCCTCGCCTCAAACAAAGAGGCTGAATATGAAGTGCTGATTCTAGGCCTACAAATTTGCATTACAGCGGGGGCTCAGAACATACTGGCAAAATCGGACTCCCAACTGATAGTAGGACAGATCTCGGGGCAGTACGAGGCGAAGGAAGACAACATGAGGATGTACCTCAATAAGACCCGACAACTAATCTAGAAGTTGACTTCATTCAGCATTCAGCATTTCCCCCGGTCCGAGAACCAACAGGTTGATGCCCTAGCGAGCATGGCTAGTTCAGTAGAGGGGTTGGCTCCTCGAAGCATAATTTAAGAAGTCCTTAATCAGCCAAGCATTAATTCTCTAGAAGTGCACACTCTAAACTGCACCGACACTTGGATGGAAGAAATTATAGGGTATCTCCGGGAGGGGATGTTGCCCTTGGACGAGAAAGAGGTTGAAGCCCTCAAAAGGAAGGCGGGGTGGTTTATCTGGCATGAAGGCCATTTGTATAAGAAATCCTACACACACCCGCTGCTGAAATGTGTTACTCCGTTCGAAGGGAAATACGCGAAGGGGCTTGCAGCGGCTATCAGGGAGCCAGGACCATAGCGGGGAAGGCTTTGAGAGCCGGATACTACTGGCCCACCTTGAAGCATGATACGGATGTCTTGGTCAAGAAGTGCCCTAATTGCCAACTCCACGGGAGCATTCCTCGGGATCCAACTAGTCCATTAACCACCATCCAAGCTGTCCTACCATTTGATAGTTGGGGGATGGACCTGATAGGCCCCTTCGCGGCAGCCTCGGGGCAGAGGAGGTTTCTATTGGTAGCCATTGACTATTTCACCAAGTGGGTAAAGGCGGAACCGTTGGCATCCATAACAGACAAGCAAGTACATAACTTCATATGGAGAAACATCATCACCCGTTTTGGGGTCCCCAAGACTCTGATATCGGACAATGGAAGGCAGTTCAACAGCGGACCTACTCGGGAATATTTGCTCTAGGTTTGGCATTCAAACAAGGTTCTTAGCAGTCTTTCGACCCCAGACGAATGGTCAAGCAGAGGCTACGAACAAAATAGTGCCGAATGGGATAAAGAAATCTCTAGAAGGAGCCAAGGGGACCTGGATTGATGACCTCCCGGAAGTGCCATGGTCAGCACGCACAACAGTGAAAGAGGCGACAGGCCAATCCCCCTTCAGCTTGGTCTACGGAAGCGAAGCTGTCCTCCATGTGGAAGTCGGGATACCATCCCCGAGAATGACATTCTATGACTACGAACAAAATGAAGAAGAGAAATTGGTCAATCTCGACCTTCTTCCCGAAACGAGAGGTAATTCTTTGCTGAGATCATTTCGCAACAAGTTACGAGTGGTAAGGTAATTCAACCAGCGAGTCAAAGCTCGTCCCATTCAAGTCGGGGATTGGGTGGTGAGGAAAGTAGAAGCTACCGGCCTCACCCACCTAAAAGACAAGCTCGGGCCAAAGTGGGATGGACCTTACAAGTAGGGATGGCAATTCAGTCTGAATCCGAACCTAGTCAGCTCCGATTCGAAGAAAAAATCCGAGTCGACTCCGACAAAAAAGTAATCTGACTCCGACTCCGAGTCGGAGGAGGGTCGGAGTCGGATCTCATAAAATAATCCGACATCCGAATCCGACTCCGACTTTGAGTCAATCAATCCTTTTTTCTTATTTATGTAATGTATTATTTATGTATAATCTGACTTCGACTTTCAGCCAATTGTATTACATAGGATTTTTCCATCGAAACAATGATTATTAAAAATAATACTAATACTTAGATTATTTGTACTATTTAAGATTTCCATATGATGATTAGAATAAATTGTAGTGATTAAATTATTGTATTATAGAAGACTATTCTATTATAAAAAATTGGAAAAAAAAAGTCGGATCGGGTTCGAAGTCGGATGTTCGGATTTTAAGTCGGATGTCCGGATTTCAAGTCGGGTCGGATCTCCAAGTCGGATGTTCGAATTTTAAGTCGGGTCGGATTCGGATTTTCAGAGTCAGATGTCGAAGTCGAACTCAGACTCAAAATCCGACTTTCTGTAGGGTCGGAGTCAGATTATGTATAATCCGGTCCAAGTCCGACCCGTTGCCATTCCTACTTACAGGGTTTTCACCGAGGTCAAACCTGGGACATACCGACTTGAGTCACCAGAAGGCACCCCACTCGCCCGACCTTGGAATGCAGACAATTTGAAGAAATATTACGTATATATAATCAGCTTCTAGGCCACAGTTGAGCCTCGTTATGTTTTTAGTTAACCACAACTCAGGGTCATATGTTGTGGACCTTATTAGAGTTGTCGGTTGGGCCACACTTGAGCCTTATGTTCATTCAGATTTGCCACAACTCGGGGCAATAAGTTGTAACCTCGGGGGTTGTTGGCTTCATCATGAGAATTAATGAAATGACATTATCGCAAGGCATGTGCAGTTGTATCAATTGTGTCTAACAGAATGAAATGAAGTCAATCATGAGAAACCGAAATCAAAGTACTTGCATTCATAATAAAGAAATACCAAAAAGTACAACCTAAAGACCTTGGAGAACAGAACTCCCAAAGGTCAAATCTAAGTACAAAAGATAAAAGATCAAAGAATTTAAAGCCTAAGCAGCATGAGTCTTGTCGGGAGAGTTATCGGTGCTACCAGCATCATCTTCATCATCAGAGCTTCCCGACACAAGGTCCTCAGGCTCATCTGCAATAGGGGCCTCAGGAGCCTTAGAAGGAGTAGCAGACTAGATAGGGACCTCGGGGGGGTTGGAAGTTGAAGACTGAGGCGCGTCCCCCTTTGCGGACGCCTCCGCAGCCGCCTTCTCCTCCGCCACCCTCTGCTCCTCAGCAATATGGGTGTTGAACTCCGCCTCGACCGCGTTCCAATCCAGGGAGGAGTCGGGACACACGAGTATGCCCTTCAGTCGCTCCTTAGTGTCCCTAACTGCCATACAATAGGAACGAGAGGCCAACCTACCAAGAAAGGCATGCCCCTCGGGAGACCTCTTCCAAGCCTCTCAGAACTTGTAATGCTCCATTTGGAGAGTCGACTCCCGAGACGATGCCCCCGCCAACTTGCGCGCCAAGCGCTTAGCTTTCTTTTCTACCCCGAGAGCCTCAGCTTTAGCTCATCTAGCTCATTTTGCTTGGTGTTCCTGTCGATGGTTGTCGCATGGAGGTATTCGATCACCATCTTATTATTCTCCTTCAACATGTCATAATATTTAACGGCCTTAGAAGCCTGCTTAAAAGTCTCTTTTTGAAAATCCAGCTCGGCATTGATCGAGCTTGCAGATCTCGGCCTCCTTGTCCGCGACCTGCTTCTTCAGGCCTTCAACCTCATCCTCCAACTCGTTAACGCCCTTCTCAAACTTAGAATGGAGATTGATCACAGATGTCATGCGGATGGAGGTCTGCGAACAAACAAAAACGTCAAGAGTTTCAAAGTCGGGAAAGAAAAAACAACACTCGGGTTAAGAATCTACCTCGAGCCAAGATTCGTATAGGGCGTCGATCTCCCCGAGACCTAGGTCCAAAAGGGCCTCATCATCAGCGTCCGTGTAGATAGTCTGGATGGCGGCCCTCACTCGAGCCATTTTTTTAGCTGTGGTGATGGAAGTAAAAGGAGCATTGGTTCCAAACTTGTCTGCTCGGGAACGCTTATGTGGAGGCTCCTCATACTCCACCAAGATACCCTCGGGGGGAACCTCAGCTCTCCTTTTTCTTCCCGAGGAGACCTTATCAGAAGCCTTTGAAACCACTTTAGAAGGCGCCTTAGCCGCCTTCTCGGCAGCTTGAGCCTTCTCCACGTCTCCTTTCAACTTCCGGGAGCGTACATGGGGCTTTTTGGCTTTCTTAGTCTCGGTAACCTGATGAAAGAGAGAACGAGTTAGCATCGAGCAAGAGAATAAACATTCACGACATTCAAGAAAGAAATTTACTTTCAGAGGCGGGGGCACAGACGTGGTCTCCGCATCAAGTTCAGCCATAAGCTTCGCAGCCAAGTCGGTACAATTGATAAATTGCTCAGCCATGGCGGGATCAAGTCGGTGTCGAGCTAGAGCTGAAACAAAGGGAATGTCAAAATTTTAGCATAAATGAAGTAACTTTCACATTTGGCTAAGGAAATTACCCTTATCACAGCTATGACTCAAGCCTACTGCCGCCAGGAACATTTCGTTTCGGATCTCGTGACTGGTGGGCAACCAGTTCGAGGGTACATAAGCCAGGTCTCCCGTCGCTATTCTCGGGGTAGTGGAAAGGTACACTCCAACAACCACCTCCTCCCGAGACATCTCGGGGACCGTCTGATTCAACCGAAATCTCAGCCCATCCTCGGGAGGCAAGACCGGGACCCCCCAATCACCATTGGTATATATATGATAAAACATGGGACAAAATCCCTTCTGGTTTGATGGAGCATCCCGGACAACCTTATATCCCGCTCGACACTGAAAACGAAACCATCCGGGGCCGTGAAGGTCTGCCGGACCCAGCATGAGAGTAAACAAGTTGCGCCACAGGCGCAAGCTCGGGGCAACACCGAGAAGCTCGCAAACTGAGATAAACCCATTTACAGTTAACCAACTGTTGGGAAGTAAGTTGGTGAGGGTGAGTTGATAACAATTCAATAAATCCTTTACAAAGGGGTGTAAGGAAAACTTAAGCCCCATCTGCATACTTTGGTGATATACGGAAACGCACCCGATATGTGACGTCAAGACAGATTCTGCACTTTTGGTCCGAACCACAAAATATGGATCCTGAATCCAGAATTTGGTGCCTACATATTTTGTGTTCCTCTCCATATATTTCATAAAGGTGACGTCAGGGTAATATGTAAGGGGACCACCCTCGGGATCCAAGGGAGGGAACTCTTGCCCCGAAGTTGTCGGGGCCTCATCCTCAGCCTCCTCAGACACCATCACTACCCCCTCAGAAAGGAAACGATCCAGGTAGCTAGAACTACACGGTTTATGGGCCAAGGATACCTCAAATGGCCCTGGAACCACTCCTTCATCCTCTTCACTCCACGAATCAGAAGGGCTAGGCAAAGGGACGGCCTCAGGGATTTGGGAAGGGTCCTCACAAGGCACCCGAGTGCTGACTAAAAAACCATCTACCCCCCTAATCTCTTCAGATAATCTAATGGGAAGGGAAGCAGAAACGGTAAGATCCATCCTAAGAGCCTAGAAACAAATAAAGAAAAGAAGAGGGTCACTACGAGGCGTACCTTCTCGAAAAATCACAGTCGGGAACGAAACAGGGGCGTGCACTCGGAAGACTTGGGACCAGATGGAGCTAGGAGATATTGTAGACAGAGAGAGAAAGATTGTAGAGAGAGAAAGAGGAAATTCCAGAGAGAGCTTGCAAATGATTTGAAGTACGGACAATCTCTCTCTCCACCTCTATATGTAGTCGCTATCTCCTTCTCCGCGTTGCGACAACCTATAGACCACATAATGGGCCCTCAAATATCTCGGCCAAAAGGAAAAAGGCCCAGACACAATCTTAGGACTAAGGCCCAACTCAACTTAAGGCCCAAAAGTTCAGCGGCTGGAAGTCAAAGGTCAATGGTCAAGCTCTCAGCTAACCAAAAATCCTAACTGTCTCAAACCATCCCCGAGTTGGGTGCTCCTACTTGGTCAATCCAAGAAGCTCATTCATACATAGCCAAATAATGGCCAAGGTTATCCATGACCAACTCGGGATCACATGGGAAGGCTCATTAGTCCGCGAGTTGGGTGCTCCTACTGGGTCAATCCAAGGGGCTCACTCATACTTAACCAAATAATGGCTAAGGGATCTCATGACCAACTCATAGTTAGCCAAATAAGGTTTTATTATTTATTCTTTTTTTCATATGGACATATAGTTACCTTCTTTATGTCATAGTGACATTTATCTTATATATGTAAGAGTTTTTAAGTATATGTTATTCAATTTTCAGGAAAAATACTCATTGTCAAACATATAGCTAACTTTTTGCATGATATAGTTACTATATTTGCCTAAAAATTAACATGCTTTAATCAGCGTATATTTAGATTTTAAATATAGTGACCTCCTCTGAAGTTATATTTACAGTAAATCTATACAACAATATACACGAAATAAAATTGTTTGGGCCCATGGTTTGGCCCAATAAACATCAAAAGGCACTTCGTTCAAGGCCTAGGTCTTGTGTGCTAAAGGACGTTCATCAGCTTTTAGGGAACAAAGCAACTTTACCTTAAAAAGGTGGTGGCTCCCCTAGGTATTGGGATGCTCCCCAAAAGGGTTTCCTGTCTGGGAAATCTCCAGCACTATAAATATCAACCATCTCATCAATAAACAGGTATTGAATTCTCACCTAACAAAACCAGAGCATCTCTCTCTAGACTTGCTTACTTTCTCTCTACCTCAATCTCAACTGACTTGAGCGTCGTAGGGGCTTTCCTGGGAATACCCCATGCCAATTTTTCCTTGTTTTGCAGGATTGACAGTTACGAGACTCGGGATCATAACCTAACTCGAGATTTGACTCTCACCCTAAACATATTACTCTTTTGACTAGTTTCTAGGCAGAAACAAAAATCATCTCCAAAACATCCAATTCAGTACCATAACTCAAAAGTTCCACAAAAAAAAGCATCGACATCAAAGAGTATAAAAAAAACATTATCAATTATTCATCGCATGCATTATGATCCTTGATACAACCACTATAAACGCTATTGTACTTCAACAAAAGCATAAATGAAAACAAGATTCCAATCGATGAGAAATGAAGAAAAATTGAAAACCATAATTCACGAAATTGGGATCTTACCGAGGTAATTAAAACCAAGTATGAAAAATGTTGCTCCAATTAAAAATATTGTTGGTAGTCTCTTTACCAATGAGTGTGAGAGATAAAAACAACGCAGGAAAAGCGACAAGAATAGTGAAATTGGAATAGAGAGAAAGTGAGTAGGGATAAGGTGACTAAAGAGAAGGAGGAGCCCAGTAAATGAAAAATATAGTCGAAATTGGAATCAATCAAGCATATAATTTTTATTAATATCGAAGTCTATGAAAAAAATTTATAGTCGGTTGCTTCCAAAAATTATTCCCTAATTTCAGCAATTACTTGTGTAGTTTTGCAGTATAAATATGCTCACCATCAACCCCATTCTTTCATGTTTTTGCCTTTACATTCTTTATGAGATTTTTATTCTTTAACCTAGAAGATGCTCACCGGTTGGTTGCTCATGAAGAGGTTAACAACTGCGCAACAAGACAACACATCAATGACAGCACCGAATATCAGAGCAAAGAGAACATGACATAGACAACATCGGTTAAAGCTCCTATTAGGCTTCGATATAAAAAGTAGAGAGAGATGCTATCATGGCAAAAGAGAATGGGAAGGCGAGGTCAAAGAAGAAGAGAGAGAAGAGAGAATAGTTGGTATATTGCAAATCTTTTTGATAATTATGTTAGAGCATCTCTTAGAATTGAGGCGACAGAAGAATGTGTGTTATACCAATTGTGATTGACTCCAACAATCAATATGACAAATCTTTTGATACTTTAATAAATTTAAGGAATGTACTCTCTAGTTTTTTGGACTGAACTGAACTAAATTTGCCTAAACTAAAGTTAAGTTGTTTGAACTGATTGAAAACTATGAGAGGAAAATAACTAAACTGAACTGAATTTTCCTAAACCGAATTGAACTGAATTTTCCTAAACCAAATGAACTGAACTAAACTGAATTTTCATTAACTCAGTCCAAAAAAATATAGTCTAAGTCAAATCAACTCCATTAAACTGAGAAGTTATAAAGGATTTTCGTGATTTGTTTATAAAAAAAAAAGTATAAACGTATAAAAATTAGGGATATTATAAGGTGTTATTTGATTGTTTTGGGGAGTTAAATTTCTCTTTATTTTGCAATTCTTATGTTTTTTTTTCACTTTTTAGGAATTGGTTAATATTGTTTGGTTGAGCATAGGAGGTTGGAATCATGGGAAATTCTATTTACCTAGGGGGATAAGTAAGCAACTTTTTTCATGTTGTGGGAAGCAGAACTTCCTATGATCATGTCACCTAAACAATTTATCAAAGTCTAAGTTTAAGAAATTAGAATATCCATGAATTAAAATTTCAACCAAACAATATCTTGTTATAAGGAGGACAATGAACTAACCTATGCTCTTCTTGGTCAACATCACAAAGCGTAACTGCTATAACATGTTCGCATTAAACAATGTTTCTATCTAGCTTTTTATCGACCACCAAAGATACAGAGGGAGTACCTATTATCTTTGTACTAAAAGTTTCACTCTAACTATTCTCAAGCACAAGAAACAACTCAATAATCTACATAGTTAAACAAACAAATTATAAAACATAGAATTATTTTCATAAGTTATGATATAGATATAGTTATTAGATACTATATTGGAGTTAGAAAATATAGCCATACATAGATATCTAAAAATTACATTATGAAGACCGACATACCAAATAATATTTGAGTATATGTCTAATTGGTCATAAGAAATCATGCTCTAAGCAAAATACGACATATAAGTAATCTTTTTGTTTGCTGAATATAAAAAGGCAAAAAGAAGGAAGTTTTGTGTCCTATATATATATATTCACATATATAACAAGTATACATAAACAATAATTTTTGCAAACGTATAAATGAGACTGATCGAATTTTCTAATATAGGCCTCATTCATCATGTCATTGAGATAATGTTAGGTGTAAACCACAAAAATCATCCCTATTATAAGATTAATAATTATTTTGTCATATTTAATGCATTATTTAATTTAAGAAATCTACTTTATCGTAAAACTTGATTTGATTAATCTAATTATGAATGTAAGAAAGTAAGTGTTATTTTTGATTGGTGAAAATTGAGTGTAGCTTTTGGCAGGTGAAAAATGAGAGTATTGAGGAAGGAAAATGGTTTAAGCGATAGGAAAATGAAGTTATAGAAAAGTTAGGTTATGTTTAGCACTCACTAAGGGCCTGTTCTCCCCAGCTTATTTTCAGTTCAGTTCAGTTCAATTCAATTCAGTTCAGTTCAATTCAATTCAAGTTCAGTTCAGTTCAGATCAGTTCAGATCAGTTCAGTTCAGTTCAGCTCTTGACAATACTTTTACTCTCACATATCACTATTCATTTCAGTTCAGTTCAATTCAGTTCAGTTCAGTTCAGTTCAGTTCAGATCATATCAGTTCAGTGCAGATCAGTTCAGTTCAGTTCAGCTGTTTTATGCCGAAGAGAACAGGCCCTAAGCATAATGTTTTATAATTAATTGACAAAAAACTACCACTAACAATATGATATGTACTAAATAATTATAAAGTAGATATTAATCTCGACAGATTTCGTAATTCATATGTGTCGTTAATTTATTATGTACCAAAAGTATATGTCGTTAATTCATTCTTCCTATACATGTACATATCAATTTCTACATGATCACACAATATTCTCCCTGTAATCATGGATACTTGGTGAAGTTCATTCATGATTGAAGATAATTTAGGTAAGACAATCACATTTACAACTTTTTAAGGCTACTTAATTTAGGTTAATTTTCACATTTTTCCATCTTTTGAATTGTTATCTTAAATTCACTTTTGGCATATGTCAATGTTATATCAATATGGAAAGAAACATCAATAATTAGTAATGAATTGTATATATTAGATCTGGTCAAACAACTCAACCAATTTTGATAATTTTTCGTTGAGACATATTGCTGCGGTTTCCACCCGGAACCGCAACAATAAGATTGATTTTCGAATTTTTTCCTTTTCTTTGATGTGGTTTATTGCTGCATATAGGTAAAACCACAACAATTCAACCGCAGGAATAAACAATTATTCTGCTAGTGCATCATCTTTCCCAAAAAAATAAGTTAAAAAGTAAAACTGATTGTTAAAATGAAATTATCAAACACCTATCACCATATCTCTACAGACGTAGAAATTTTTTGGTGATAACAACAAACTTTTACATTTGCCATCTTTTTAATTGGAGAATCCTTCATCTGTGGTGGTAGTAAACGTCGCACTACCAAGCAAGCCGTCCAATTATTTTTGGAGCCCCGTAAATAACCAACCAAAGTTATCTTTTACTCTATTTCTCTATGACTCTACGGGCTTGTTCAGCAAAAGCTTTTGAAGTAGCTTTTAATAGTTTTATTAAGTCAAACCACTAATTAAGATAAACAATAGTGTTTGGCTACGTAGTGGTATAAGTAGTGTTTGTCAAAAGCTACAATTTGTAGCTTTTGGGTAGCTTTTAATGGTGCATAAATTATACACTAACGTTCTGTTTGATTTTTTAACTAGTTATTTGTAAACAACTACTTTGACAGCTTCTTTTACTGAGCATCTATATCTTATACAGCTACTTGGACAGCTAACAGTTAACAGATACACACCATCCACTAACAGCTACCAGTACAACTAACAACTACTGTCACAACTAAAAGCGAGTACTACATCTACAGCATCTCAAATTTCCAACGAGAAAGCAACCATCACATCATCCTCCTCTAATGGTAAAATGAAAACTCTCTATGCTTAACCTCCTTCCTCTTCAACGAGAAAGCTTCAAACCCACAACTTGAACCACTAGTAGAATAAATGTTATTTGCTGCGGTGGTATTGCTGCAATTTTACCCATACGCAGCAATATATAACGTTAAAAAAAAGTAAAATATGAAATAAAGATATTGCTGCGGTTTCCGTTTAAAACCACAGCAATCTAGTGTCAGCAGAAATTTTTTTGAAAATAGTTGACTATTTGACCAGATATATTGCTGCGGTTTTTATCAAAAACTGCAGCAATATATTAAAATATTATTAAAAAATCATATTTTAGTATATTGCTGCGGTTTTTGACAAAAACTGCAGCAATATCATTAAAAAATATTTAAAAAAATTATATAAAGGCGTGGGGTTTCACTTAGGGTTTTTTTTCATCTCTCACTCCTTTCATCTCTAAGACGCCTCTCTCTCCTCTCTCTCTCCTCTCATCTCACGCCTCACTCCTTTCATCTCTCAAGCGCCTCTCTTCCTCTCGACCACGACCATTAACGTTCGTCCGCCATTGTTTCAACAACGACCAACGTTCGTTCGCCAGAAATTCAACCACGACCAACGTTCGTCCGCCAAATTCAACCGTGGTTCGTCGCTCGCTAACCATTCTTCGTTGCTCGCAAACCATTCTTCGTCGCTCGCAGAACTTCGTCGGTCGCCGAGTCTTTGTCGTCGCTCGCAGACCTTCGATGTTCACAGACCTTCGACAGCCGATGGTCGTTCATCTTCGTCAGCCGTTCGATCTATTTTGCTCTTTTTTTTTTCATTTTTTTCGTTTTCAGATGTGGGTAGATTTTTTGTTTTAGTTTTTTCTTGATTTTTTTTTTGTTTTTTAGATCAGTTACTTATTTCTTCTTAATGTATTTTTTATTTTTATTATATTTTTTTTTGTAATGAATCAGTTAGTTGTTTTTTTATTATATTTTTGATTTTTTTATACTATGCCCTACCTATATTGTAATAATAAATTTCAATTTGTATTGTTTATATTTTTGAATTTTGTATAATATTTTTTTGTTATTAGTTTTAATCAGTAGTGTTTTCTTTTCTTTTAGCCTTTTTGTCTTTTAAATTTGATGACAAAATGGAATAAAAAATTACTTGTACTACTACCTATTGCTGCGGTTTTTCCAAGAAACCGCAGCAATATGTCTTGTGAATTTGATAAAAAAAATATATATATTGCTGCGGTTTGGCCTCAAAACCGCAACAATATTTCTAGATATTGCTGCGGTTTAAAACCGCAGCAATATAAGTATTACCTATGGCTGCCCCCTTAATTGTTGCGTGCCTAAAACCGTAGCAAGATGCCACTTTTTGACCGCAGCAATAAGCATTTATTCTACTAGTGAACTCACCTCTTTCGAGCACCCCATAGTTCGTCTACCAAGTGTTAGCCCATTATACAATCCCCTCCAACCCTATGGAACACCTCTTTTGTAGCCATGGACAAATTTCCAAACTATCTATTAGAGAGCATGCAAATCAATTTATCATCCTCCTAACTGTTACCGTTGCAATCCTTTTATGTTGCAAAAGATATGTTTACCACTTTTCTCCCCTTTCTTTATATACATTTCCTGAATTCTAAAATCCTCTAACATCTGATGGAAATTTGCATCCACTATGCATTAAATTGCAACAACCCAAACTTGTTTTTCCTATACTATTCCTCTAGCTGATGAAAACCAACGATCCTGACTCACAAAATTCTCTCGTTTCTTTAGAGTAAAGGGTTGTTCAAACAACCAAACAAGTAAAACTTGTCATATTTGGTCGCCTAACACGTTCATCTTCGTTCTACTCATCATATTCATCGTTGTTGCTTAACCTTTATTAAATTTCAGATTATATGAAAATGGATCCGAGTAATCCAATAAGGAGGAGAAGAGTTTAACTCACTTAAAAGCTAGGAGGTTCCATCCTAAAACCAATTGTTGATAGGAGGAGTAACTCCTAATCTTATAAAGTTGTTTATTCTCTCCTCTTTCTCCAATGTAGGACACTCACAAGTGGACATTTAATGGGTTTCAACACACCCCCTCACTTGTGAGTGTCTTTAGAATTTAGAGCTAACTGGAAAGGTAATCAGATATAATCCTCTTAGGGTCTGGACATCCTGTCGAGGTAAACCCTTACCTAGTTGCTTGATTAGAGGCCCGGTTTAGAAAAGACCCACAATCCAGGCTCTGATACCATGTTAGATTTCAGATTATATGAAAATGGGCCTGGGTAACCCAATAAGGAGGAGGAGAGTTTAGCCCACACTTACAAGCTAGGAGGTTCCATCCTAAAACCAATTGGTGATAGGAGGAGTAACTCCTAATCTTATAAAGTGGTTTATTCTCTCCTCTTTCTCTAATGTGGGACACTCACAAGTGGGCATTTAATGGGTTTCAACAACCTCGTCTTGGAGCGCTGACAACTTCTTGAATGGTACAACCCACATCTTCACCTTTAGTGTTTGCTACATCCTCTACTTTTGACCAAGACTGGTCTCTCGTCCCGATCGATTGTCTTGCGGTTGGCGTGTAGAAGATATATTGAGTATATCTTAGTCAAATATTCCAGTTATTGTAATCTAGTATATTTAGGATATCATGTGTATCTTTAGGATATTGTATCTTCATTCTCTAACATATTCTCTAGAATACTATTAGCATAATATCTTTATTTCCTCAAAAAAAAAAAAAAAAAAAATCACTTCTTAGAGAAAATAAAAATAAAATATTTCTAACCACATCAAACTTCTTTCAGTAAAGTTTGTAATCGCGAAATACAAATTAAGATTAACAGTCCCATGTTAGACAATATTATTGAACCTTTATTTTATTTATTTTTGTTTAAGAGAGGGCGTAGTACCGAAATATACAAAATGTATATGACATTTAGTCATTCACAAATTAAACATCTACTTATCATCATTCAACTCGTTATACAATCAGGGCCTAATTTATACATACTATTAGAACACACATCTCTATTCTATATGGGAAGAGGGGTAGGACACCAAAATATTAGAAACCCCATTTCACCCTCGTTACATCTATATTCTAACTATTTACTTTAATTAAAAAATTAAAAATTAAAAAAATTACCTGATTAATTTAAAAAATAAAAAAAGACAAAAAAGAAAACCATCAACAATTCAAATATGCCTAATTTAATTTTCTACATCCCCAAAAAAAAAATTAATTTTCTACGTATTTTCGCAGGCATCGCGTGCATATAAAACTAGTCATCTTATATCAACTTATTTCTTTCAACTTTATAAGATAGCTCTCTGCCTCTCCACAATATCATTCCTATATCTCTTATACTTGTCACACACTAGAAGTAAAGTTGAAGTTGGCACAAGTAGTCTGAAGAAACAGCAAGGAAGAAGTAAATCCAAGCCTAGATCTGGCCAAATCAAACTGCAGAAAGTTATCTTCTAGTTGATACGTTCCTATTACAATTGCTGTCCTTGGACTCTTTCCGCCATCCACAAAACCGAGACATAGATGATAGAACATCATCATTTACCTGCACCATTGAGTTCATTCCAAACATCCTCCAGTACACTTTGTCATTCTGCAGCACAAAATCAATAGCAGGTACCCCAGGCCCAGCTCTTGTTGACGAAAACGACCTAGGACCGTAGCACACTGTGAAGGGGGCGACTGCTTTAACTCTTGGGATGTCGCCAACATACTTCACAAAGAAGTCACTCACAGCTTTATAGATAGAACTCTGCATCACGGTATAAGGGTTAACCGTACTAATTTTCGTCCCACCGTTTCCTTCACTATCAATAGATAACAATTTCTTGTTTACAGCAACCTCTTTTTCGCCGATTTTAATCTTCGTCACACCAATAAAGTACTCTGATGATGGCTCGCCTGCGACAGTGGCACCCGCAGTACTAACAGGGTTAATTATCAGAGGAGTAAATGTAAGCCGGGAAGAGACTTCCTCATCACGGGGTAGGAATGTATAAGGTCCATCCCCGAAGAAAACAACCCCACTTGAAGACAAGCAAATTGCAAACTTCCTAGCGAAACTAAAAGCCGAGGAAAATTGCGAAGGCAGAGAAATTTTAGTCCTTCCGAACCCAGCAATCCCCTGCACTCCATTTGCAAGGCCTTGTAGTAAGAATGTGGGGGCGCAAGTGAAGAGGAAATGGGGCATGGAAACGACTCGGCCAGGGTTAGAGCCATTGGTAGAAGCTACTCGGACTAAATCTGAGGAGAGGTCACCAATAGTAGCGGTGTTAGTGAAGGGGTTGTCAGGAAAGAGGCCGCAGGTGTTGTTGTTACACCCGGGTCTAGGGGGTGAATTGTTGGGAAGAAGAAATATTGCTACTATATTATATTGAACTAAGAGGAAATATAAAGGCTATGAGTAGCTTGCCTTGTTTTCTTATTTCAGTTCTTCTTACTTTGCATAAAGTTACAGCAAACATTATATAGCAAATCACAAAAGTAACTGAAGGATATCCAACAGCTTAGGCACATGAAAAGCTGTAAAGGGTGGAATAATATATTGCCCATTAATTACACACTAATTAAAGTAAGTTGTGACTTTTGAATTACTTATTCAATACTCCCCCTTGATTCAAAATCACTAACTCCTAGCTTGGAAACAAAGAACTGATGCTTCGCTTGTGAAAGTGACTTTGTGAAGATGTCTGCAGTCTGCTCATTTGTTCCACAAAATTCCAACTCAATTCTGCCATCAGCTACCAGCTTGCGTATGAAGTGGTGTTGAACGTCAATGTGCTTAGTTCTAGCATGAAATGCTGGATTCTTGCTCATTGCAATAGCAGACCTATTGTCACAAAACATTTTAGTAGCCTCCATTTGTTCATAACCAAAATCTGCAAGTAGCTTTCTAAGCCATAGAGCTTGCCGGGCTGCTGAATTTGCTGCTGTATACTCTGCTTCGGAAGATGACAGAGCTACTGTTTCTTGTTTCTTTGAACTCCATGTCAATGCACCCGAACCAAGACTAAAGACATTACCGGAAGTGCTCTTGCGATCATCTAAACAACCTGCCCAGTCGCTATCGGTAAACCCAACGAGCTTGAAATTCGCGACTTTGGTATACCATATGCCAAAGTTTGCAGTTCCAGCAATATACCGAAGAATCCTTTTTGCAGCACCGAGATGTTGTCGAGTTGGGTTATGCATATACCTGGACACGACACTTACGGAGAAAGCAATGTCAGGCCTTGTGTTTGTCAAGTAGTTTAAACCACCAACAAGACTTCTAAACAATCTAGCATCAGCTTGTTGTGTTCCGTCGTTTCGCTGTAATTTTTCATTTAGGTTCATTGGAGTAGTTGTCACTTCACTGTTTGTCATATTAAATCTCTTCAATAAATCAGATGCATATTTTCCTTGCGAAACAAAAATACCATCTTCAACTTGCTTTATCTCAAGTCCTAAGAAGTATTGCAATAGACCCAAATCTGACATCTCAAAGTTTTTCATCATACAAGACTTGAAATCATTAACAAGTGATTGTGAAGATCCCATATAGATCATATCATCCACATAGAGACATACCACCAAAAAATCTCCAACACCTTGCTGCTTCAAGTAAAGAGTGGGTTCATTCTCGCTTCTTGAAAAACCATTCTTCAGAAAGAAAGAATCAATTTTGCTATACCATGCTCGCGGTGCTTATTTTAGCCCATAAAGAGCTTTCTTCAACCGATAGACCTTGTGTTCATTGCCACTAACAACAAAGCCTTCCGGTTGATCTACATAAACTTCTTCCTCTAAATCTCCATTGAGAAAAGCTGACTTCACATCAAATTGGTAAACAGGATATTGTAATTGTGCAGCCAATGCAAGAAAAACTCTTACAGTTTCAAAGCGGGCCACTGGAGAAAAGGTCTCCTCAAAATCTATACCTTCTTGCTGTGAGTATCCCTTGGCAACAAGTCGAGCTTTGTGCTTTTGGATACTTCCATCTGCATTGTATTTTGTTCTGAACACCCATTTTAGCCCTATGACATTCTTGTTTTCAGGTTTATCAACTATCTCCCAAGTTTCATTCTTGCGTATGGCTGCCATTTCTTCTTCCATAGCATTTTGCCAAACTTGATTTTCAGCAGCATCTTCATAGCAAGTAGGATCAGACATATATAAAGCAAATGAACATGAGGCATATATCTCTCTTAATGGACGAATCTTTCTTGGAGGTGTTTCAGAGGAAGAGCTTGAAGATGGTGAATGAGCACCAATTGATGGACTGCCAGGTGGAATTGAGTTAGAAGATGGTGAGCTGACGCTATTATTCTGTTCAAGTTCACCTTGTTTTGCCACTGGATATAACGGGATTGCAGATGGAGTATGGCTTTCTGTATTCCAACTCCACTTTCCTTCTTCATCAAACTTAACATCCCTGCTTGTGATCACCTTACCACTTACTGGGTTATATAATTTATATGCTTTGGACTCACTACTATAGCCAACAAATATGCATTTTTCAGATTTACTATCAAGTTTGTGGCGCAAGTGAGAGGGGATTAAAGCATATGCTATACAACCGAAAATCCGTAAGTGACTAACCTGAGGTTTTTTACCTCTCCATGCTTCATAGGGTGTCTGATGCATAACTGCCCTTGTTGGAGAAATATTCAGAATGTACACTGCTGTGGCAACTGCTTGTCCCCAAAACTGATTTGGTAACTCTTTTGCCTTCAACATACTCCTAGCCATTTCAACCACCGTTCTATTTTTTCGCTCAGCCACACCATTTTGTTGGGGTGTATATGCTGCTGTGAGTTCTCTACGAATGCCGTGATCTTCACAGAAGTTGGTGAACGGTTTAGATGAAAATTCACCACCACGGTCTGTTCGAAGTGCCTTGATGCGCCTATCACTTTCATTTTCTACCAAAGCTTTGAATTTCTTGAAGCATTCAAACGTTTCAGATTTGAACTTCAAGAAATAAACCCAACTCATACGAGTATAGTCATCAGTGAACAATAAGAAATAGCGACTGCTACCAATTGACTCTGTTCTCATTGGACCACATAAATCGGCATGCACAAGATCAAGGGAATTAGAAGCCCTCCATGACTTTCCACTGGGAAATGGTGCTCTATGATGCTTCCCATAAACACACCCTTCACAAAATATAGTTTCACCAATCTTTGGCAGACCAACCACCATCTCCCTGTTGCTTAGGAGTTTTAACCCCTTCACATTAAGATGACCATAACGTAAATGCCATAGCTTAGCCTCAATACTCTCCTTAGCAAGCAAGACTCTATTTAAGTCGTTTGAGATATCTAGTGGAAACAGTTTATTCTGTGACATTTTGATATTAGCAATTTGTTGCCCAGATTTTTTATCACAAATAATACAAAATTCACCTTCAAAGACCACAGAATATCCACTCTTTATCAATTGACCAACACTCAGCAGATTGTGAGCTAAACTAGGCACATACTGAACATTGTGAAGAAGTTTAACATCACCTTGAAAAGTTTTGATGGCAATTGTACCTTTCCCTTTTACTTGCACCTGATTATCATCTCCAAGCCTTACTTCACTCTTATGAACTCATCAAGATCTCTGAATAAAGACCTTGATCCAGACATATGATTCGAGCATCCGCTATCAACGAACCACACGTCACTAGCAGCATCATGAACATGAGTGTGTGCCATGAATAACTTACTTTCCTCTTCTACTTTTTCTGTATAGTTGGCCTTTTGATCATCCTTCTGCTTGCTCCAACATTCTGTATCTTTATGCCCAAATTTCTTGCAATATTGGCATTGTGTTATGCTTTTGTGTGGACGCCATTCGTTAAAACGTCCTCGACTTCTTCCACCGCGACCTCGACCACGGAAGCCACTTCTTCCACGAAAACCACCTCTGCCATGTCCTCGACCTGCTGAATTTTCTGTAGGACACTTATTTGATGATTCCCCCTTCACTTGAAATGCCTTCTCTTCAACCTTAACCTCATTTTTTCTTACTCTACTTTCATGAGCTAACAAGGTGCCCATTAATTCATCAAAGGTATAAGAGGTCAAATCCTTTGATTCTTCAATTGCAGGAACAATATGATCCCAATTTGGATTCAAGCTCCTTAGTACCTTACTTACCACGGTTTCATTACTCATATTTTCACCATATGATTTCATTTGACCTACAATTGCAGTAACTCTACCCAAGTAGGTCTGAATTGATTCCTTGTCTCCCATTGTTAATTCCGCAAAATCTCGGCGAAGAGTTTGCAACCGCACCTTAATTACTCTTTGATCGCCCAAGTACTCTTGTTTGAGCATCTCCCATGCTTCACGAGCATTGGTGGCTGACGTAATTCGTGGAAAAATTTCGTCATCTAATGCTGATTGAATGAAGAACAATGCCTTGGCATCTTTCTTACGGTTCTCCTTCAGCTGTTGATCCGGTGTGGCCGGTGCCGGGTCCGGTTCTGCATAACCGGTCTCCACCATCTCCCATAATTCTTGGGATTTAAACGGAGTCTTCATTTTAAGACTCCAAAGATGATATTTTTCACCTTTGAAAATAGGAATTAACGGTTGAGAGGATGCATTGGTTCCATTTACTGCCATTTTGGGACTCCAATTTATGTGGGTAAGTGTTTCTGGTTTTTTTTTTTTTTTTTGTTTTACGAGTGAAGGGGATGAGTTGCAGAGTGAATGTCAAAACAAGACTTTGGTTTTCTCTCACTAACTTTACTCTTTCCTCTTGTATTTTATTTGGACCAAAACCTGGTAATATGCTCTGATACCAAGATTGTTGGGAAGAAGAAATATTGCTACTATATTATATTGAACTAAGAGGAAATATAAAGGCTATGAGTAGCTTGCCTTGTTTTCTTATTTCAGTTCTTCTTACTTTGCATAAAGTTACAGCAAACATTATATAGCAAATCACAAAAGTAACTGAAGGATATACCAACAGCTTAGGCACATGAAAAGCTGTAAAGGGTGGAATAATATATTGCCCATTTATTACACACTAATTAAAGTAAGTTGTGACTTTTGAATTACTTATTCAATATGAATTGCAAGTACCGCAAGACTTGGAGTTGGCAAGAGAGCATTGTGCGGAGTTGCAGCGAGCGGGGCGGTACGTGGAGGATACGTATTTTTTGTCGCAGTCGACCCACAGGAATTGGCCCCCGAGGTGGAGTGTTAAGGGGACGGAGACAGGAGGAGTTCTTTGGGTAAGCTTGATTGTGTATTGGAGGGTATTAGGGTCTTTTGAGACTGGGAGGACTAGAGCGTTGGGGCGGAATGAGGAAGCTGCGGAAGTGAGTGAAAGGTGGAGGAGGAGGAGGAGAGAAAAGAAGTTGAGGTGGTAGCGGTAGAAGCAAGCCATGGTTGTAACTTGTATATTAAGAAATGTGAGGGAATACTTTGAAGTTGTTTAAAGAATATATCGTACTCTTATAGTCTTATGAAATCTAAGTGGATACTATCTAGGATTTAGACTAAATTGTGATTGATTTGAAAATTAGATGATGGAAGAAGTCAACTGGTCAAGTATGGCGACTAAAATTGCTACAACTGGGCATAGCATAATCTTCATCGACACTCGTCACAAAGTACAAACTCACAATAGGTGGACCTGAATATATAGTGGTCTTGGACGCACGTGCCCCACTTTAAATAATTTTATACTATATTTTCCAGTAAGACACAGTTTACAAAATTACAGGTTAAAACAATGATCAGCGATTCAGCGCAATTCCTACAAACTTTGGATGTTTCGCAATAGTGAGATCTTCTATTTTAGGAAAGCGCGGGGAAGCGTACCAGCTCGTCACAATTCCCGCAACGCATTTCTATAGGTGCTCTACTCTCATGGTTTTATGTCTCTTCTAAATTTCTTTTTTTCTAAATAACATCTATTCTTACATGGGCGGATCCAGGATTCGAGATGAGGGGTAGCGTAATTTTCACAATACTATCGAGTCAAAAAAAAAAAATCATAACTACTAAATTCAAAATGTTACACAATGCAAATACAAATTTAATTTGAAGTCAATAATAAAAAAAATCACAATTATTCATGTTGAGTTCTCAAATTTTGGAACCAATTTACAATCGTATCAACTTCAACATCACAAAACAAATCTTTCTCAAAACCATATGCAATCAGTGGAACCTAACCAATTTACTATCATTTAACTTGATTTTTATTAGGTGTTCCTTTTGAAAAAGATTAAGAAAGTACTCTCTTATTTTCTTTTCATGATTCTGAAATATAATAAAGTAACAATTCACAAAAACCTTATTCACCAATAACAATTCACTAATAAACTCAATAACATATCATTCCCAAATTTAAAATAAAGCATTAATTCACTAATAATTCTTCCTTTCACCAACAATTCCCACATTTTCCTACTGTTGTACTAGTTTTGTTTTTGTAAGAAAAAAGATGGCACGGCACGGCACGATTTGAGCCCGGCCTAGCACGAGCCCATTATGAGCACGGCACGCCGGCACGAGTGCTGGGCCGTGGGCCATGCATGAACAACATTTTAAAAGTTTGGCACGAACCCGGCACAAGCACGACGGGTCGGCCCACAAGTTGGCACGCTTATTTTGGTTAAAATTTCATAATATAAATTAAAATTTGTATAAGGCACGATGGCACGGCACGAGCCGGCCCGGCATGACATGTGGGACGGGTCGTGCATGGGCCTTAGATTTTACAACTTGGCACGAGCCCGGCACGACACAAGCATTTCTTGGCCCGTTTTGGCACGGCACGTTGTGGCACGAGGCACGCGGGCTTGGCACGTGGGCCGTCCCGGCACGGCCCGTGGCCACCTCTAAGCACTAACAATCCATTATTAACTCAATTCCACAATTCCACAATTCATTAACACTCTACCAACTAAAATTTCACCAACAATTTCCATAATTTCACTAATCATGGCAGTAGGAAGCACCGTGGACTGAAGAATGGTTTAGTGGGAATTCATTCACTAACAATTTCCATAATTACAATAAACTACAATTAACTATTAATTCATTCACCAAAAATTAAAATTCACACATCCAATTATCTAAATTTTAAGCAGCCATTACTGAAAAAGTTACCTCAAATCCAGTCATTCAGACAGAAACGGCGAAGAAGGCCGAAGAATGGCTTCTTGAGTTCCGAGTTCGTGTTATGCAGCGAAAAAGAACGGCAAAAAACCCATGGTCCACTAAACAGTACCAGATGAATATCAAAGTTAAAGAGGCAAAGGCTAGTCGCCGCCTCGCCAGTATGTGAAGTGGAGGAGAGACTAAGGTGGCGAGATTAAAGAGAGAGTGAGAGGAAAAGAACGACATAAGAGACGTGTAATGCGTTTAGATTAGAATTTCATTTTCAATTTTTTTTTTTAAAAAAAAAACAGGGGTAGCACGTGCTACCCCTTGTTACTACGTGGCTCCGCCACTGTTCTTACCCAGAGTCCTAGTGCTGGTCTATAGTTTTCATGGACCCTTGGCGAAATTAGATCTATTGGTTTGAGGTGATAATTAGCTAACCCATAGTTTTAGTACCAACTAGTATTTTCACTTCCACGACACTTCAGGTTAGTTACAATAATTAAATATATTATTATTTCTAAATCTCATACTTGATTTTATTAGTTTTTCTTTATATTATGTGTAGTGCAAAATTCAAAAATCGATGTTATGGCATGGTAAATTATTTTTTAAAAAACTTCTAAGAAATTAGAGATAAAAATAATAATTTCAGTGGAATTAGGGTAAGAGAATTGTTGAGCCAATATGCTTTTGATGATGACAAACTAAAGTAATAACTAACAAGGTTTACAAGTTTTATGTGTGCAAGGTTCATGAATTAACAATGGTGCTTTATAAAGATAATAAGTGAAGTTTCTGAGTGGGAACTCCAAGAGAAGAAGAGCTTTTTTACAAAAGGGTGTAATTAGGTTTCTTATGTATGAAACAAAGATCTTCATAAGGTAATGAATTGGAACTATGGAGTTGTTCCTGTGAATAAAGGAATTGTTCCTATGGAACTATGTTAGTGGAAATAGTATAGGAAACATGTGTCTAAAACTATGAACTGACTAAAATTATAAGATAATGTTTATCAGTTCCTTTGTAAGGAACTGATGAGCTGACACTGTTAAGGAACTAACGAAATTAAAGAAACTAGACAAGTATTATATGGTGCAACAGTTATAATGTGTCAGTTGAATTGTTAAAGGCTAAAATTTAGGAATCTGTTTTGTGTTTGTTAAAAATATGATTTTAAGGAAAATATTTTTAAAGGAAAGATTTTATCTTTATTGAAACTAAAATCTTTTTCGGTTTGTCGATAAAATATTTTAAAAGATATTATTTTGATAAAAGGATTTAATTTTGGTTTTATTAAATAAAATACTTTTTAATTAAATCAGATTTTTGGTTGAGTGCATAAGTGGTTGCTATAATTAAGGAAGCAGTAGAATTTCCGTATCACACGTTTAACGTAGATCATGGAGATCATTGGTATCAAAAGGAGTGTGTTCCTCTGTTTAAGGAACATCATGGGAAAATGTTTTTACCCACTAACACATGATCTAAACCACATTCGTTAAACTTACTACTATTTAAGACAAGCACTTAACTGAGTTCAATGTGTGTCTGACAAAGTGATAATTAATCTACAAAGGTATTAAGTTGAGTATCATTTTTATTGAGTCAGTACCACCAAAGTTCAAAGTTCCAAGTTCCAAGTTTCATTACCATATATGAGTTCATTGTTTCATTAGTACTTTCTATCATTCTACTATTTTGTATTTCGAGTTGAGAAAAGAGTTGAGAAGAACTCTTATTATTTGAGTTTGGGGAAAGGGTTTGAGTGAATCCTGTAAAGTGTGAGGCTTTAAGTGAAGCAAAGAACGAGAAAGGAACTTCGAGTGAAGTTCGAGAGGAACAATAGTTAGAGGGAATTGTTGTTGGGACTTAAGTTTGTAGAGGAACTCAAGGAGTGGCTCGAGAGATAATAGGTTTGTAACAAAGGTGGTTTGGCCTATTATAGTGAAAGAGTTGAGTTTAAAATCCCTAGTGGTCAAGGTTGTTTCTTCTTGTTGGGCCCAAGAAGTTTTTCCTTGTAAAATCTCTTGTGTCTTTCTCTTGTTCCTTTCATTGTTTTATAATTCCGTGAAAAGTTACGTTTATTTCTCACACATACAATTCACCCCCCCTCTTGTAGTGTTCCTATAGAAATAATAATTGGTATCAGAGCTAGATCTCACGAAAAGTAGGAAGTCCTATTGAGAAAAAGATCCAAGGAACATGAATTCTACCGAGAAACTAGAAGAAGTTTACTCAGCATTACGACCTCCAATGTTCAACAGGAAATCCTTCACATACTGGAAGAATCGGATGGAGATCTTCATCAAGGCACAAAACTATCAGGTATGGATTAATAAAAGTGTCTGTGATCAAAAAACTTGTCTATATCTTTATGATTACATATAATTATAAGATTTTATTATGTTTTACTTTGAATCATTTAGCATTGAAATTGTAGTGGATTAGTGGTTAATCTCTCGCACTTTATTTCAAAGGTCATGTGTTCGAATCCTAGTAACTACATATTGTTAATAAACTCAAGTAGAGTGCTACATGTCACCGTTCTTTTGATAGAAACACCTTTTAATATATTTGTATAGATTGCACATTTCATAACATTAACCAAATAATACTCTTTTTATTTATATAAACTCTTTTTATTTATGCAAATTGTTCCGATGGCAAAACCAAACAATACACTACTACTAAATATAGAAAGAGGCATCCTTCATATTATCCATGTTTGTCATCCTATCATCATGATATATATTTTGTCTTCCAAAATTTTTACAGGATCAATGACTTAATAAAATTTAGGAAAAAATTGTCAAGAATAAGCTAACCTTTGGGCGGTCTGCACAACATAAGTCAGATTTTTTATTAAATCTGAATAAGCAAAGCTCGTAAGGGCATTATCTTTTAATAGGTTCAGGTAGCTAGTGTCCTGAAGATAGAGGTGTCAAACTGGGTCATCGGGTGGGTTTGGGTCGACCCAACCTGGGTCGAAATGATTTGGGTCGGAATAATCTGGGTGAAAGTGTGCCAGGGTCGAAACTGGGTGGACTTGGTTCGGGTCCAACTAGGTGAGGGAACTCTCGAAACTAGGTCTGAACTGGGTCATCTGGTGGCTTGGTTGGGTTAATTTGGGTTGGAATATAATAGGGTGAAGTCGACCCAACTCGGCTATCGACTGGACTTGGGTCGGAATAAATCGACTCTCTGAATGACTTGGGTAGGAACAAACCGGCTCTCTGAATGACTTGGCTCGGAACAAATCAGTTTTGGAATAACTTGGGGTCGGAATAAATCGGTTCTTGGAAGGACTTGGGTCGGCTCAAGTCGATGCCATATTGACTTGGGTCGGAACAAATTTGCTTTCAGAATGACTTGGGTCAGAACAAATCGACTCTCGAAATGACTTGGGTCAAAACAAATCAGCTTTTGGAACAAGAAAGCATCGGGCGTGATTGGGTCGACTTAAGCTGACTTTCGGAATAACTTTGGTCGAAACAAATCGGCATCAAGTGGAGTTCGTTTTGGCTCGAGCTGTCTTTCGGGTGGACTTGGACTCTTAGAGAGTCTACTTTTTACAATTGTCGTTTTGGCGTTTTCATATATATTATGTTTCGAAGTCGGAAGTTATAACAATTAACATGTAATTGGTCATTGACTCATTGTGATAGTGCATTGATACTTATATTACTTATTTAATAAGTAACTAAACTAAGACTTATATCATTGGAAAAATGGATCATAACACCCCCAACTTTAGCCTGTTTGCTTTTAATACCCCCAACTATGAGTTATTTTTAAATACTCCCAACTATTGAGGAGGTCCGCCAGAAATGCACCCATATGACTTGTAACCTGTTAGCAAGGTTATTTTTTTAATTTCTCTTTTATTTTTATTTTCGGTTTCTATTTCTATTCACCACCATTTAAGTCACCCTCCCCCCCTCCCCTCCAGCCTGATAAGTGCGTTTCAAACTTAATTTATGGACTTATTTTAACTTATTTTGATCCTCTTTCTCCCCTTTCTTCCCTATTTCTTCTCCCTTTCCCCTTCTATTTCATTCACTTGATCATACTTGATCATAGTGACATTTTGCTAGATTTTTAGTCATTTTTGACCGAATTTCTAGTACATTTGATTTCACCTTGTTTTGCCATGTTCTTGATATAGGTGAAACTACTAAGATGGCTACGATTTGTAGAGTTAGAAAAGGTAGCAATAAAAACAAAGCACACATTGAGAAATGTTGCGCTTGCACCATTCTCCATGTACGCTCCCACAAAGGAACACATTGCACAATAGAATATTAAATAGAGAACTTCAAATGGACATAACTTTCAAACCACAAATCGGATCAAGGTAATTCCAGTTGGAGGTGAAATCTCATTTCGATATCTTTCCAACGACTGGTCATAAGCTTGATTTCAATATAAAACGAAGAAGTTATGCTCGTTTTACGTTGAACTGACCAAGTTTGAGGCAGACGAGTTAGGTGCGCCCGCACCTAATGTTGGTGCGCCCTCACCTCATGATTGTGCGCCCCCACCTGTCGTTTCCGGAAAATGAAGCTCGTGGCTTCATTAAACGACGTTTTTTGTTTTAGAAAAAAACTTACGTTTTATTCTAGTTTTTACAAAACATTCTAGGGTTTTGTATTAGAGAGAAAAGACTTTAGTTTCTATTGAGAATTGAGATTAGTAATCATCGTTTGTGATTCCATTGACATTCAAGGTACTTTTTATTCAATTTAATTCAAAGTTTAAGTTTTTATTTCACTTTCCGTCTTTGTTCTTGCGTTTGATTATTCTAGATTTATTCTCTTAGTTCATAATTGCGATTTACATTAGTTTAATCATTACTTAATCATGTTTACCTTAGATTAGTCATATATTTATGTTTAATTGCTTAAACTCCATGATTAGTGAGTAGTTTCATATCTAGGGTTAGGGTGAAAGTATGAATTAGGGTTTTAAATGTGTTGTGATGTGATTGTGATGTTGGAGAAGTTTATGCATTGATCTTGGTGTTTTGAGACCTTAGGATAGATATTGATCACATTTATACTTTGGTATTTTGATTTCAAATGTTCTTAAATTTGAACTCTTTTATCATCCCCAAGAGTCAACTTAATTTATAGCCAAGATATTGGATGAAATTAAGGGGATCCTTCATTAGGGGTTTTCCAAACTTATTGAATCTCTTAATCAATTAACTAAAGACCATTCGAGAGAGGATTTAGTTGATTGATTAAGTGATTACTCTTGAGGACCATTCGAGAGAGGACTCGAGTATTTAGAGGAAAACTAAACATTGCATAATCATCTTCGTTGCTTCACAATCGCATCAACAATCATTATCTGTTCTTATTCATACTAGTAACCTTAACTCTAGTGTCTTTTATCTGAATTTAAACTCGTGATATTTGCTTGTTCTTGTTATTAGTTAGTCTTAATTGATACCAAAACTCTTTCAAACCCCCAAATACCTTTCAATTAGGTAGTCTAGACTTGATAGACTTTAACCAAACCCTGTTCCCTGTGGATCGACCTTGACTTGCCCTTACTATTCTCTTAGTAATTGCTTGTTAGGACTATAAATATTGTTTGGAAAGCGGTTCTTAGTGCCTTAACGACACACTAAAAACTCTTATCAAAATGGCGCCGTTGCCGGGGAAATTGTGCTATTGATTGAAGTTTTTTAAGTTTGTTGCTTAATTGATTTTTTTTACTTTTCTTATTTTTTGTTTTTTTTATCTTGTCTTATTTTATGTGGTAAGTGTTGTTTATATGAGTCTAGGGTTTTGTACATAATTTTTTTTTATAATTTTTTTAAAGAGAATTCCAAAAATGACAAACTTCTTTTTTCCTCAATATGAGGATGAACCATTTTGGAATTATTATCAGAGATTTGAGAACACTCTTCTAACTAAGTATAGACTTGAGATTTGGGAGATGTGTGAGGTGATATATGATGGTTTGAATATGCATACAAGAGAAATTGTGGAGTCTATGTTTAATGGTGAATTTCGATCCCAACACTTTGATGAAGCATGGAGTTTCTTTGGGTGGTTTTCTAGAGATACTTATGAGTGGGACCATGGAAATTCCACTTTCTCAAATTTAGAAGATGTCTCTAGCTGTGAACGCCATGTTTATTCTGAAATTCTAATTCACTTAAGAAAATATGGCATTGTTAAAGAGATGTGATTCTATGATGGACAACATTGTCGAATCAGCAAAATATCAATTGAAACATTGGGTCAAATTATCAATAATCAAAATCACTCTTGTATGACATAACTAATGAAGATGATGATGGGATATGGATGAGAATCCCATAGTAGAGGAATCATTTGTTGAGAAAGCTTTACATATAAAGTCTAATGATGTTGAAAAAGTAGTTGATGAGACTTTCGTTTCTACTCATTCTCTTCATATTCCTTTGTCAAAGAAAATCGACTTAGTTCTCCTTTCCCATCTTATTCCCTCTTCTCAAAGTTTCACCATTGGAAGAGCCTTTGACCTCTTTAAACCTTCACACGACCCAAATGAAAGTCATCAAGGACATGACCGAGCATAAAATTTGCAAGGATCATCAAAGGGAGAACTCATTGTTTTCTTCTTTTTATGTGAATTTTAATGTGTGTTCTTCATACTTTCCAGGATTCTCTTGAAAATTTCATTATTTCCGGCACTCATTACTCGGTAAGCATATAGATGCATTGAAATTTGTGCATGCTCTTTATCTATATAATACCTATTTGATCCATTGTGAAATGTATGCTAATGCTTATGACAAACTATTGAGATCTTTGTCAAATTATTTAGTGGTAAGGTCTAGCTAATTATCCTAAAAGAGCTCTTTTTGGCAGGTATGTTGAGACCTTTTTCCAGTTGGAGGTGAAAGCTCGTTTCAATATCTTTCCAACGACTGGTCATAAGCTTGATTTCGATATAAAACGAAGAAGTTATGCTCGTTATAAGTTGAACTGTCCAAGTTTGAGGCAGACGAGTTAGGTGCGCCCGCACCTCATGATGGTGCCCCCGCACCTGTCGTTTCCGGAAAATGAAGCTCGTGGCTTCATTAAACGACGTTTTTTGTTTTAGAAAAAAACTTACGTTTTATTCTAGTTTTTACACAACATTCTAGGGTTTTGTATTAGAGAGAAAAGACTTTAGTTTCTATTGAGAATTGAGATTAGTGATCATCGTTTGTGATTCCATTGACATTCAAGGTACTTTTTATTCAATTTAATTCAAAGTTTTAGTTTTTATTTCATTCTTTCCGTCTTTGTTCTTGCTTTTGATTATTCTAGATCTTTATTCTCTTATAGTTCCATAATTGCGATTTACATTAGTTTAATCATATCTTAATCATGTTTAACATTAGATTAGTCATAGATTTCACGTTTAATTGCTTAAACTCCATGATTAGTGAGTAGTTTCATATCTAGGGTTAGGGTGAAAGTATGAATTAGGGTTTTAAATGTGTTGTTGATGTGATTGTGATGTATGGAGAAGTTTATGCATTGATCTTGGTGTTTTGAACCTTAGGATAGATATTGATCACATTTATACTTTGGTATTTTGATTTCAAATGTTCTTAAATCGAATTTTGAACTCTTTTATCATCCCCAAGAATCAACTTAATTTCTATGCCAAGATATTGGATAGAAATTAAGGGGATCCTTCATTAGGGGTTTTCCAAACTTATTGAATCTCTTAATCAATTAACTAAAGACCATTCGAGAGAGGATTTAGTTGATTGATTAAGTGATTACTCTTGAGGACCATTCGAGAGAGCACTCGAGTATTTAGAGGAAAACTAAACCTTGCATAATCATCTTTGTTGCTTCACGAGCGCATTAACAATCATTATCCGTTCTTATTCATACTAGTAACCTTAACTCTAGTGTCTTTTATCTGATATTTAAACTCGTGATATTTGCTTGTTCTTGTTATTAGTTAGTCTTAATTGATGCCAAAACTCTTTCAAACCCCTAAATACCTTTCAATTAGGTAGTCTAGACTTGATAGACTTTAACCAATCCCTGTTTCCCTGTGGATCGACCCTTGACTTGCCCTTACTATTCTCTTAGTAATTGCTTGTTAGGACTATAAATATTGTTTGAAAAGCGGTTCTTAGTGCCTTAACGACACACTAAAATCCCTCCTCCCCTTACCCCCGTCGAAACCCCTAGCTTTTCCCTCACCTCCTAGGTGTTGTTTCCCTTTCCTCGTGTCTGCTGCAACGATTAGATCTCATTGTCGGTGCGGTTGGTGCTATTTCTCTCCCCTACATGCGTCTTCTCACTCCTCTTTGTGGTTTTTGGTGTTGTGTACGGTGTTGCTCGCCGCCACTGCCTAGCCTTGCAGGTCTTCAACACCATCATCATTGCTCATATAGAGGGGATGGGGTTACGACGGGGGTTAGGGGAGGGGAGGTTCGACAGAGGTTAGGGGGAGGGGGTTTGAAGAGGGTTTGGGGAGGAGGGAATTCGACGGGGTTGTGGTAGGGGGGTGCTGGGGGTAAGGAGGGGGGCTGGGGTGTGGTAGTGGGTGGTGAGGGTGGCGGGTTGAGTAGAGGAGAGAGATGAGCAGAGGAGAGTGGTTAGAGTTTTGGTTTACCAGTTCATCTGGTCATAATAGGTCAATAGAGTATTTTTGGTGGACCTCCCCAATAGTTGGGGGTATTTAAAAATGAACCATAGTTGGGAATATTAAAGCGGACGAGCCAAAGTTGGGAGTATTCTGATTCATTTTCCCTATATTATTAGATATCGCCTATTGGATTATTACATATTTGCATTATTACATTGTACATGCACATTAAATATTTAAAGTTATTAAATTTAATCATTAAAGTATAATAATCAATCACCAAATCATCACATGAATACATGATTAAGACTTGCAGTTGGTACTACTAGTTTGGAGTTTGGACATTAGATAAACGACACTTAATACTTAGGTTCTTCACTTCTTTGTGACAACTAACATGTAACAACCTTAAGTCCATACCGATTATTGATTAGAGTCAATAGACTTAGACATTTAGTTAGCTAGTGACTTACTCTCACTGAGTCACGACAGATCTATTGCAACAACTCATTGTTAAAAGTCTATCTTTCGCAACAAAAAATATTGTTGCAAAAGTCTTTGGCTACAGCTGTACTAGCAACAACCTTGCAACGACAAATGTCGTTGCCAAACACAGTTTTAGCAACGACTTTGGATGTATTACAATGACTTTTATCGTTGCAATAAATGACTTTTCTTGTAGTGATGAATTAGGGTTTAGGGAGAGAAGAGTGTGCTGTCATTTTGTGAAAATGCATTATGTGATATTGTGTTGTAAGTGGACTAAGAATTGGATGGTTAGAGACAGCCTAACCCACCATTTTTCAAAAATAAAAACGAATATGTGGATCTGGGTCCGGGTCTTGAGTTAGATCCGGACCTGGATCAACAATCTGTCGACGGGACTCGGATCTACCCAAATCCAGATCCGAAAAAGAGGGATTGGGGTCGGGTCCATGATCCATTACCATTTCTACTTATGACTTATTAATTGTTTAGTTTAGTTAGTTAAGTAAAAGTACTTGCAGTATTTGGATATAAAAAGTTGTTATTTTGAGGTTGGTTATAAATATTGTCAAATTTTCCTAAAAGAAATGCATTGAAAGTAAAAATAAACGGAACATGTGGTACCTTAAAATTGGTACCTTGCATACAATTTATGAGGAAAAGAGAACATTTAGGCTTTGTTTTGCAATACTAACTGAAATGTAAGTGAAACTGATAAGGTAGCTGAAACTAATAAGGTATAACTGAAACCGATAAGGTGCTGAAACTGATAATGTAACTGAGATGTTTTACTGTTTGGCAGAACTAGTTGCATAAGTTTATTAATTATTTAAAATTTTGTAATTTTTTATTATATATATTTCGACGCTAATTTTTTTCAATGTATTTAAACAATAAAATAACAATATAAATATTTGAAATTATAGCTTACTTGAACAAATATATTTCACTACTTCTCCATAAGTAATTATATGAAACAAATTTCTCTAAATTTATATTGTCGTATTATGCGTAGAAACCGTCATAATAAAAAAAAATACTTGTAAAATATAATAACAAATCATTTTTGCTGCATATTTGATTAGGAATACGGTCACGAACCAAACCTTTAATATACGTACAATACTTTTAAAAAAAAACTGATCACTTTAATGCCTTAAAATCTTCATCACTAGCTAGTTGGAATATGTTTTAAACCTGTTGGCTCCTTCTCTAATCACTAGTTGGAAGTGAATGTCAAAACCTCGAAGGTGGGGTTGGTGGCGCTAATTACATACCCTTGCAGCTTGCGTCAGCAATGTTCATTGCTCTCAGAATTATGTGTGTTGGCTTGAAAATAAACTAAAGATATATATATATACATGTAAAGTATAGAATTTCAGTAGCTGAAATTCAGATGCTACTTTGAGTAGCGTTCCAATTTTAGTTAGTTTTAGGGATTGAAATTGTATTTCAGTTGCATTCCAAACAAGTCTAATTATTTGAGCTAGCTTAAAATTCTAGCACTTATTCATTTAAGTCACCTTAAATAACTTACCAAACAATGACCCTTGTTTTCCCTCCAATTTCTTGCGTTCTTTTTGGCTTTATGTGTATATCATTTTTTTAAAAAAAATTTAGCTTCCCCCTTCACTTCTTCATCTTCTTTACTCCACACGACCTTGAATCCAGCTGTAAATTACTTGCTTTCCTTATCTCTGTTATCATCTTCACCGATAATCACACCCCACTCCCTTTACCGTGTTAAGTTACTTCGTCGATTTTAGACCATAGTTTGTTTTGGACACATAAAAAAGGAGAGAACAAAGCTTTACAATTAAAGATGATATATATTACGAACATATTCAATATTTGTCGCCCATACAAAGGGAAAAGATTTGAAGAGAACGCGAAGAACAACGAGAAGGTGAGTGCTTTAAATATGGATTTTATGATTGAAAACATAATTGCTCTTCCTTAATTAGACACATAATTGTATCTCCTCATTTAAAGGACTAATAGTGAAACATATTGCGGTCTTTTGAGCTCATAAATAATGATCCAGAATCGTATTTTAAATTTCATTTAATTATTCATAATAATTAATTGTATTTTGAACACATAAATAATATTTTCAACCCAATTCTTTGAAAAAACCCAATTAAAACATAATTAATTATTATGAATAACTAATTGGCTTTTAAAAGTGAGTATGGAATCAATAAATAAACTAGGTTTTAAAACGATTTTTGGCCTTAGCTTGTTGGATTGCTCTTCCTTTTAAAAGTGAGTATGGAATCAATAAATAAACTAGGGAGAACGATTATGTGTCAACAACCTTAAATATCTTTCATTACATATTAGTAAAAACTATAATGCTTGAATATTAATAGGATACTCATTGAACCAAGACTCCAAATGAGTATTTTTTTTTCCTATACATTCAGAGTAATTTAGAATATACACTCTAATTGTGAATAGTGTTTTTTTAAAAGGTAAGGAGAATTTCCTTGTAAGGAAGGGGGAAAATTGAGGATCCTTCTTGCAAGGGGTGAAAATTGAACTCCTGTCACTGGGGTGGAAGGAGAGTCTTACAACCACCAGGCCAACTTTGATCCTTCTCTAATTGTGAATAGTGCAAGGTTTCAAGGAAGCAAACTAAAGAAAAAAAAAACAGAGGAAGCATAAATTTGCTGAAAATAACATAAAAGTGAGTAATATTGATATCATTTCTCTTATAAAAGATTTTAGTTTTCGTAAAAATAATAAGATATATAAAGTGTTGACAAACGATAATGAAATAGAGGAAAATGATATATGTTTGCTAAAAAATGACATAAAAGTGAGTAATAATATTATCATTTCTCTTATAAAATGATATCATTTTGTGTAAAGATAAAGTATATAAAGAGTCGAAAAATAATAATGAATTCAGAAAATTACAAGTTTGTTGAAAAAAATAATATGATAAATATCAATATGGTCATGAAAGTGTTTTATAAATGACATAAAATAAATTTAAAAATGATGTCAAACAACTCTAAAATGGTATAAAATACACAATAATAACATAAAAAAGTTTAATAATAACATAAAATAAATATTACAGTTTGTACAAGTGATATATTGTTATACGATAAATTATAGTATAACATATTAAATCTAAAACACACTCCACTTATATTCATTTTATTTATATCAAGATGACTAGATGAGCAACTCGACCTACCCTAGAACCTGTTCTCTTCGACATAAAACAGCTGAACTGAACTGAACTGAACTCGTTGGAGCTGAACTGAACTGAACTGAACTGAACTGAACTGAACTGAACTAAATTGAATTGAATTGAATTGAATTGAATTAAATTAAATTGAATTACATTGAATGTAATAAATATATAAATAATATTTTAAACAATAATAATATGAATATTAAATAATAATTATAATGATAACTAATAATAATGAATAATAATAATAGTAGTATTTTGAATATTTTTAAATGATAGTTATAAATAAATAATATTAATAATCATAAATTATTAATAATAATAATTAATGATAATGATAATAAATAATTATTATTTTATATTATTTGTATTAATATATTAGTACTTGATGATGATATATAATAACAATAATATCTATGAAGTAAATTAATATTACTATTTTAATAATATAAAAATATTTAGTAGTAAAAATAATGATTGGGTTATAATAATAAGGATATAGACTTAACTATCAAATTCTTCGCGCCAAAGATTCTCTCGCGGTGCACGATAAGAACACCCTTTCTTATCCTACACCGTCAGCCATGGCAGGACGATCAAAGGCAAAAGCGAAGAAATCAGGAGGAAAAACACAGCAATAAAGAGAAGAAGAAAGGTCCGGTAAGTCCAATTACTGGACAAAAGCACAAATCAATGGCGGAATTGCACGGAATTGAAGATTTGGTTGTTCAAACCCCTGAATTTGAAAAACCGTTATCCCCTATCAGTTCTTTGAAGGAGTTGCAGAATCAATCAAGAGAGAAGGCTACACTCTCTGAATGGCTTACGATCATGAAGAAGACTCAAGGTCGACTGGAAGCCATTAATGGAGGTAAAACTCAAGCTCGAACTTTATTGAATGATTTTGAAAAGGTGCAAAATGATGATCATAGTATTGTTAAAGAATCTTTGGCAATCAAAATTGAATTTGAAGATGTTAAGGAGGAAATTGAATATTGGGAGAGTGCTGTTGTTTGTTATGTTGTGGGTGCAAATCCTCCTTACCCTGTTATGGAAGGCTTTTTGCGTAGAGTTTGGGCAAAGAAAGGGATAGAGAAAATTGTAGCTGTAAATAAGGGGGTCTTTCTTGTGCGATTTCATAATGTTGATCAAAGAGATGAGGTCTTGAATTATGGCTTTCAATTTTTTGACAAGAAACCTCTCATTGTTAAACAATGGCACGCTGAGATGGATTTCCAAAAGGAGGATATCAAAACTGTTCCAATTTGGATTCAATTGCCAGCACTAGATTTGAAATATTGGGGTGAAAGATGTTTATTTAAATTAGTGGCTGGTATTGGAAAACCTCTCAAATTGGACCAATCCACCATTAACAAGGATAGATTGCAATATGCTAGAATTATGATTGAAACAAGGATGAATCAAGATCTTCCAGAAGAAATAGTGTTTGAAAATGAGAAAGGGGTGATGATGACACAAAAGGTGCACTATGAGTGGAGGCCTATTAGATGTGATATCTGTGCTGGTATTGGACATTCTCATAAGGAATGTGTAAAGCAGAAGCAGAAGAAAATAGGAGAGAAAGTATGGGTGAAGAAAGGCAATGATGGAAAGAAGGATGCAGATGGGTTCCAGAAGGTGAAGGGGTACATTGCAAAGGAGCCAATTGTAGTTGAGTCAATTGACACAACTAATACTTTTGTTGTATTGAGAAATGAGGAGAAAGGAGAACTAATGGAGGTTCAGGAGGGTGAATTAATAGGGGTAGTACATGGTGAGGGGGAGGGAGAGCCCCCTACCATGGATGGATAACATCCTTGTGTGGAATGTGAGGGGGCTAAATAGTCACAAAAAGCAATTAGAAGTGAGAAACTTCATTGGGACTCATAACATCAGACTATTTAGCTTCCTAGAAACAAAGATAAAAGCCCCAGCACTGGGGGACTTTTATCTTAAAGTGTGTCCTGGGTGGTGTATCACCACAAATAACATGTGGCATGGAAATGGGAGAATTATTCTAGGATGGCATCCCACTGCAGTTCATGTTAATGTACTGTTTAGTTCAAGCCAAATGTTTCATGCTGAAATTCAGATCATTAATGGTGGTAAGAAGTTCTTCTGCTCATTTGTATATGGATTGAATGACAGGAAGGGTAGAGAAATCCTATGGAAGGATTTAATATCTCTGGATATAAGGGATAAGCCTTGGATAATCATGGGTGATTTCAATGCTCTTATGAGTACAGAAGATAGAATAGGGCTTCCTGTCAGAGAAAGGGAAATTGTAGATATGAAGGAATGTATGGAGAGAGGCAGCATGATGGAAGTAAAAACTTGTGGACAGTTTTTTACTTGGAATAATAAACAAGAGGATATGAGTAGAGTTTTTTGTAAATTGGATAGGGTAATGGGAAATGAAGCATGGATCACAGATTGGCCTCTTTCAGAAGTCACAATCTATCCAGAAGGGGAATATGACCATTGCCCATTGATCATTAGAACATTCCTGGATCAGGGTAAGAAAAAACCTTTCATGTTCTTTAATATGTGGTGCTTGGCTGAGAATTTTGCTAATATTGTGAATGGAGTATGGCAACAACAAATTCAAGGAACTACAATGTTCCAAGTGGTTAGCAAATTGAAGTTATTGAAGAAAGAGCTAAAGAATCTGAACAAATCTCAATATGGTGATGTTTCAATTCAAGATGCTCTGACTTACAGCACTATGATTGAGGCTCAGAAGGAATTGCATAATCATCCGGAAGATATAAGACTGAGAAAACAAGAAAAGGAGGCAAGGGAAGCCTATCATGTGGCTCATAGAAACTTTACAAGTTTTTAAGTCAAAAAGCCAAAGTGAGATGGCTTACAGAAGGTGATGACAACACAAAACACTTCCATCAGAGCATCAAACTCAGACGGGTGCATAACAGAATTAGCACAATAAGAAGAGAAGATGGTTCTTGGGCTAACACTTCTGATGAAGTGGTAGGAGCTTTTGTGGATTACTATCAATCACTGTTGGGCAGTAGAAATGAAGTAAAGAAGATAGAACCAGTTATTATAGCAAGAGGTAGAGTGCTATCTACTCAACAACAACTTGAACTCACTTTGAATTTTACAAGTGAAGAGATTAAGAATGCTATTTTTTCAATACCTGATGATAAGGCTCCTGGATTGGATGGTTATTCTAGCTGCTTCTTCAAGAAAAGTTGGGAGTACATTGGTCATGACATAGTTGAGGCAGTGAAGGATTTTTTCAGAACTGGCAAAATGTTGAAAGAGATTAATGTGACTGCTATCACTTTAATTCCTAAAGTCAAAAGTCCAGCTGCAGTGGGGGACTTTAGACCCATTGCTTGTTGTTCAGTGCTGTATAAAACAATTACCAAACTTATCTGCACAAAGCTTAGCAGAATTCTCCCTCAGGTAATATCACCTAACCAAGGGGCTTTTATTAATGGTAGAAGTATAATTAGTAACATTCTGCTTTGTCAAGATCTGGTTAAGAGGTTTGGTAATAGAAGGAATCAAGCTAAAGGGCTCATGATGAAGGTTGATTTGAAGAAAGCTTATGACTCCATTGAGTGGGAGTTTGTAAGAGAGCCCTTAGAAGCTATGAAGTTTCCTACCCACTTCATAAAGTGCATTATGGAATGTATTTCTACTCCAAAATTTACTCTTTTAATCAATGGGAGTCCTGAAGGGTATTTTGAAGCTAAGAGGGGACTAAGGCAAGGGGATCCTATGTCCCCTCTACTCTTTGTCCTATGTATGGACTATTTGACCAGAATTCTGACATATATTGGAGAGATGCAGGAGTTTAAGTTCTTTACTGGGTGCACAACAATGAAGCTGAATCATCTATGTTTTGCAGATGATTTGCTTCTTTTTTGTAAGGGTGAAGCCAAATCAGCTTACTTGCTCCTCCAAGGCATTAAGTTGTTTACTGATTCTTCAGGTTTGCAAGCAAATAAAAACAAATCAGCTTTGTACAGTACACTTATAGCAGAAGATGAGATGTTGAGAATTTCACAATTTTCTGGATTTGTGAAAGAGAGTTTGCCTTTCAGATACTTAGGGGTTCCCATAAGCTCTAAGAAAATCAAAGCAGCAGATTGTGAAGCCTTGATTGAAAAAATGACACAAAGAATTAGAGTGTGGAGCTCTAGAAACTTGTCTTTTGCTGGGAGAGCTCAATTGGTCAATTCAGTTCTCATGAGCATTCATAGTTACTGGGCTCAAATTTTTGTTTTGCCTGGGAGTGTTTTAAACAAAATAAATGAATGCTGTAGACACTTCTTGTGGAGTGGAAGAGCTCTGAGTGAGAAAAGTGGGCATGTCAGATGGGACAAGGTATGTACTTCCAAAAAGAAGGGAGGTTTGGGAATGAAAAACATCAAAAAATGGAATATAGCTGCAGTTGGGAAGCTAGTTTGGCATATTGGAGCTGAGAAGGATGAGTTATGGGTTAGATGGGTGCATTCAGTGTATATTAAGGATGCTAACTGGTGGTCCTATCAACCACCAACAGGTGCCAGTTGGATAGTGAAGAGTTTGTGTAAAACAAAGGATGAGTTACACTCTTTAGGAATGCACCAGTGGAGTATGGATAGATCTTACTCAATCAACACAGCTTATAAATTGATAAATGATGATGATCAACAGGTGCCTTGGGCACAGGGGATATGGAATAGAATGTCTCTTCCCAAGCATAGATTTATTGCTTGGCTAGGCATTATGGCCAGATTAAGAACAAAGGAAAGGCTGTTTCAATATCATGTGAGTCTTGACAACAAATGTTGCATATGTGGGGATGCAGTGGAATCACATGACCACCTCTTCTTTGACTGTGTGTTTAGTAAGAGATTGATGGATGGCTTGCTTCAGTGGATTGGTCTAAATAATAGAAGAAGGAACATAAGTCAGTGGATAAGATGGATTAGAAGTGGCTACTCTGGCTCCAAAATGAGGAAGCAGATCCTCTATACTACCATTGCTGCTGCTGTGTACCAGATATGGAAGGCAAGGAATGAGTCTTATTGGTTAGATAAAGTCCCTAGAACAGATTGTATAGTTAATCTCATCCAATATACTGTAAAGCAACGTATACTAATGTGTAAATCTGTAAAGTGGAGTAGAAGAGATATAGAATGGAGTGAAACTTTGTAAATAGATAGGGTTTTAAGGGCCAGGTTGGCCTAGTGAGTGTTCCTGCCCCTTAAGGATGTAGGGTGTATTGTGGTGTTTTTGGTGAATATAATCTTACTTGCTTACCAAAAAAAAAAAAAAAAATAATGATTGGGTTGGACCACAAAAATTACATCATAAACCGTCTTGACGCGATTTGATTGGTTTATGGGCTAAAAAAAGTGGGTTTATTTGTGCTTTGACCTAAACCATGTTCCTCCTAATACTAATAGTAATAACAATGAGTAAAGCTATAATAAACAAAATAATATATAGAAACAACAATAATAATACTTAATAGTAATGATATATATTTAAATAATAATAATAATAATAATATTAATGATAATAATAATAATAATAAAAATAATAATAATAAGAATAATTAGTAAAATAAATTATACCAACATAATAATAATAATTAACAAAATGGTTATAAAAGAATAGAGCTGAACTGAACTGAACTGATTGGAGCTGAACTGAACTGAACTGAACTGATGAGAGCTTAATTAAATTGAAAATAAGTTGGGGAGAACATGCCCTACTGTCTTATGAGACATTCCTAGAAAAACAGATTTTGGTGAAAAAGAATCATGGGCCGAGTTCTTTTAACTTGTTTCATTATTGCTGATGTCCTGGCTCATTAAAGAATTTTCACATCAGAAAGCCTTTTTCATTCCATTCATCTCCAACTTATTCTTTCTCCTCTTTTTTCTAATTTCTTTTTGATGGAATTTCTCCAACTTCTTTGAGCACTATCACATAAAAACACAGTAATTAACGGATCATACAATATTTTTAAAAAAAATAAAATGCCTTCATTAACAACATCAATCTCCAACCATTTACAATCAAGAACTACCCAATTGATTATTTTACTTGTAATTCTTTCTTTGCTTATTTTCCTTACCATCCCATTTACATCACTACCAGGAATATCATTAACTCTAAACACTTCCTCCTTCATTACAGCAGCCCCTTCTCCGGGCGGACCCGGCCCGGCCGTAAATGGGTCGGGTTTGAAGGATGAAGGGTCAAATTTTGTTGGCATAAGTATTAGTTCATCATGTGATTTATATGATGGGAAATGGGTTTATGATGAATCGTACCCGATTTATGCACCCGGGTCTTGCTCATATGTTGATGCGGCCTTTAATTGCTTCAAGAATGGGCGCTCTGATCTTGCTTATATGAGCTATAGATGGCAACCTCATGGGTGTGATCTTCCAAGGTGTGTTATTCTTATATTTTGAGTAATTTACTTTGATTTTCTTTCTTAAGGTAGATTTAGTTCTTTTTGGTTGAATTTTGTTGAGTTGAGTAGAGTTAAGCTGAATTTATTGGAGTTGGATAAAATAAATTGTAGTTAAAGAGTGAAAGGATATTAGCAGCAGTATCCTTCTGTCTGTCGGCGTGGGCGAGGCGATGGGTAGTTTTTGGGGTGGAGGGGTTCAATCTGGGATTACATAGATGCTGTTTTCCGTGTCGGTGAGTTGGGATTAAGTGCTGTCAAATTAATGTTAATTGGTCCCTTATAAAACTTGATTTGGGAGAGTAGATATGTTGTTTGTCCCTCATGGGAGAAAATAGGAACATGTAGAGTATGGTCAATGGTGGAATATCTTCTATATAAAGTAATTTTCATATTTTAATAGTTTATGATTTTAAGGAAAAATTTGTTATTTATTTATTGAAATTTGGCAATTTGTTTTACTTTTTTTTAAAAAAAAGATTGGCAAGTTGTTTTTTTTTTTTTCAAATTTGAAATTAAAAAGTATTTTCTTTTGATGTGAACTAGTCATGGGTCAGGTGATTCGGGTTTTGGCCCAAAAAAAGTGATCCATTTCTGGCCAAAGCCCTAGTTCGAAATTCCCACGCCAAACCTGCTAATTTGGCCCAAGCCATGCGGGTTTTTTGGGCCGAGCCAATAAATAACCTAGTTTTTCATATTTAAGTCACCCGTGGCCCGATTTTCTTGTCCAAATTAAAAAGATCATTTTCGGGATGGGCCCATGTTGATCGCATCAAATGTAAACTAGATGTTCATTTTTAATGTTCTTTTCATTACGACATATTACATGTTATTTAATTTTAAATTGTGTGTTCTTTTAATCTTGAAAAGTTGTTGAAAAAAGTTTATGTTATTTTATATGAATAATATGTTCTTTTGGGTACATAATGAGCATTGTCCACCATAGTGCATAATCTATGTTAGTTACTTCAAATATAATACTTCATCTGTTCGTTAAATATATGCAAAAAATCTGGTGTAATGAATAGTGGTTACTAGGGCCGGGGCTACGAATTTGGAGGCCCTGTGCGAATTCGCAGAAAGAGGCCCTTAATTTTTTTCCCCCTTTAAGTATCTAAATAAACTCTGTACTATAACTTAGTAAAGATGATATATATACTCTACAACCTATATTTAGACGAAAGAAAAAAATATTCGTTCATTAGTGAATTTACAATTAGAAACAATTACTGTAATTACAAAATTAAAATGAAAACTGAAATTATATATATATATATATATATATATATATATATATATATATATATATATATATATATATATATATATAAAGCGTGATGAATAATAAAGATTAGGAGTAAATCAATGAATTTAAAGGATGGAATTTATGGCTATGGTGGAGTTGGAAACTGATGGTTTTGGTCAAAGAAGATTTAATGCTTCGTATTACTCCTACAAGGAGATGACCTTTCAGTTTTCATCTCATAAAGTTTTTCAAAAAATAATAGCCAAAACATAATAGTAATGAGATTCGAACCACGCATCTGGTTGGGATACAAAGCCTTACCACTTATCCATCTTCTACTCTTTGCCATATAACTGTAACAAAAATATAATAACTAACATTTTGGGGGCCCCACTATTGCGAGGCCCTGCGCCGTCACGCACTTTGCTCCGGCCAAGCGCCGGCCCTGGTGGTTACCACGCACATATTGCATGAGTTGTAACATCACGACTGCCATAAAGCTCAACCACTGATGGGATCATAACATGGATAACCTTAGCGGATGGAACGAGAAGACAATTTATTGCTGGTTTAGCAGGAATGATTGGAAATTACTAACAACCAAAATTGTGTATACATTTTGTAGTATGGAGTTTTAGAAAATAAGTTTTCAAAATGCGAGCAATCGTTCAAAGAAAAAAGGAGTAGGCCATTTTAGCCATAGGTGCAAAAGCCTCTTCATAATCTACACTATGCCTTTGCCTATTTTCTAGAACAAGTGTAGCTTTACTTCTTTTCATCTGGATGGTATTTTGTTTTATAAAGCCACTTACATCAAATGGCTTTTTTTTCTTGGTGGAAGGTCTATAGTTTGCGAGGTGTTATTAAGTTCAAGAGCATTAAGCTCATTATTCATGGAATGAATCCAAGTAGATTGAGTAATACCATGTTTGAAGGCTTTTGGTTCTTGCTGTCTCTCAAGTTGAGATAAAATTAGCTAAAGGTTGGTTTAGTATTTAAAGAGGTGATGGAGATTGAGCTAGATTGCTAGTGTAATAATCACTAAGCCAACTAGGTGCTTTATGTGGTCTACTAGACTGTCCGGGAGTAGGTTGGCTAGGTTCAGGTTGAGAAGGTAAGATATTTGTGGTGTTGAGAGGTTGCGTTTGGGCTGAATAAGGTGTATGAGTGTGAGTTTGTTGTATTTGAGGGCCGAGTTTTGTACTGGGTTCATTATCATCAATGTCATAGTCCTCAAGACTAAATGGAGCAGCAGGTTCATTGACTTGCAAAGGTGTTACTTGGCGTTGTTTAGGCTTGAAGAATTTATAGGTGTATATATCTTCTTAGAATTTAACATCTATGTTAGACAAACATAGTACTATTTAGTAAATTTAGCAATTTATATCCTCTCTGTGTTCGAGGATACCCTATAAACACAAGGTGGGGGGGGGGGGTAGGCTTAAACTTATCATGTTTTCTGTCAGGATTAGTGGCTATAACAAGGCAAACCAACACCTTTCAGACTAGTATAATCTAGTTGATTAGAGTAGAGTACCTCATATGAAGATTGATTTCCAAGAGTCGCAATAGGTAGTCTGTTTGTGATGAAGATTGCAGTGAGGATGTACTCTCCGTAATATTGTGGTGGTAATCCACTCTAAAAACGCAAAGCTTATGCCATTTCAAGGAGATGTATGTGTCTTGTTTCAACCCTTCCATTTTGCTGAGGCCTATTCACACATGTAGTTTATTTAACGATGTCTAAAGTGTGAAATAGAGTCTTCCATAGATTATCTTTGAACTCTAGAGCATTATCTAACCTAAGCTTCTTCACTTTTTTATTGTACTGAGTTCCTGCCATGTTGATGAAATGTGTTAGGGCATTATAAGCTTCATGTATTCTTTTCATGAGATGAATCCACACTACTCTAGTGCGATCATCCACTATTGTAAGGAAGTACTTGTTCCCTTGCCTTATTCCAACTTTGTAAGGCCCCCATGAATCAATGTGCACAAGTTCAAATGATTCTCTTACCCTGATTGACTAGGTTTAAAAGGGACTTTAGTGAATCTAAAACGAGGACATGTTATGCACATCTCTTCCTTATATGTGTCAAATCCCTTTCAAGCCTGCTATTTTCTTAATTCTCTCTATGGGTGCATGACCTAACCTTTGGTGCCACAAGGTTGTCATGTTGAGTTTCTTCACCTTCTTCCCCATCTCAGCTGGCATTTCAAACTCACTCGATGTTGCCATTCCTATATTTCCTTGCTCTAAAGTTCCTTTCAGTGTCCTAAGTATACTCTCGTAAATCATTCAACAGATATTATGCACCTTTTTTCAGCTTTTCCTACACCTTTTACTTCACCGCCACTTCTTTCATCTTGTATAATGCAATAAGTGGACAAAAACATCAATTTACACTTGTGCTCTTGAGCTAGCTTTTGAACAGATATTAGATCGTGTCTAAATGTGAAATGTACATCAAAATTTTTAACCTCGGACTATAACAAAGCTTCACTTCAACACTGTAAGTTATTTTAGAGGTTTCACCATTTGGAAGAGTGGTTTTTTGTTGAGTTGTTCTTTTGGCATTGATGATCACAATTTTGCAACTTGTACTGTGCACCAGAATCAAGGATCCTCTCATGTTTCATTGAGTGGACCATATTAAATTTAATCATCTCTGCATAATTTTTAAGAGTTGTTGAAGCTGTTGGAGCAGTTATTCCTCCACCACTTGTGTTCCCATCAGCTTTAGAGCAAGCAAATTACTCATCTTGCTCTTTCCATCCTATTTACCTTTGTTACACTTTGAGTGGAACTTTCCCCTGATCATTCACAAATTCTTTCCCATCATTTCTTTTCCTTTGTTTCTGTATTCCTTACCATCTTTGAAATTCTTGGCTGGATACCACACTATAGTCCGAGAGGTGTCATATATGTGACATGCTTTTCCATTGACATGACTAATTTTTCCACAATTTGTACAGTTTCACTGCTTATATATGGCAGTGTAACCTTACCATCCTAGCCGAAGAATATATCTTGTTTATTATTACTGCGCATGCTCACATGACCATTAAAAGGTGCACATGATTATAGGTTTATTTACTAGAAAAAGCCTAACATACGGCAGCTATTCATAGGACACTCATGGCATCATTAGAAGACAAATTCAAGGCCTTTATGGCTTGATTTTACTCTCATCTCTTTACAGATAACTCATACAGACTACCCACATGTTACGATGTTGATGATATAAATTTTTGTAGTGTTTTACATTTTGTTGACAAGACTTTATGATCTAGTGATAACGCAATAATGCTTCTTGAAATCGGTTGAACTACATTCTATTATGGTTATGATAGGCTTAATGCCAAGAAGATGATGGAGATGTTAAGAGGAAAGAGGCTGGTGTTTGTGGGGGATTCGCTAAATAGGAATATGTTGGTGTCTCTAATTTGTTCCTTGAAGATGTTCAAAAATTCCAAGAGTTCGACGAAAAAGGGGTTCATTTCCCATAAATTTGAGGTAAATTGACAATAATAAAACATTGTTTGTTTGAGCTACATATTGAATTAATCCAATATTAGAATTTTCTTTTCATTATTTCGTGAAATTAGGAATATAATTGCAGCATAATCTTCATCACAGCACCATTTCTAGTCCAACATGGGGAACTTCAACAAAGAGAAACATTGAGGCTGGACATGATGGATGCTAGTGCCTCCAACTACCATGACGCTGAATTTCTCATATTTAACACTGGACGTTGGTGGAATCCCAATAAAGTAAAAAATGGGTACGGATCGGATAATCTTACCAGTTCATGCGGTTTCATATTTCTTGTGCCGTTATGCGTTACTCTAAAGACTATTCTTACATAAGAACGGAGAGCTAAAGCCTGTATAATGCAATTATAAAAATGAAACATAGTTGTATATATTGTCCTTAATCTACTGTTTTTTACAGTTAATTTTTTGTTGTTGAGGGCTCAAAGTTGTGTAAACGTAGCATAATGGAGATATTATTTTGCAGGGTCAATTATTTTCAGGAAGGAAATGTTTTACATAGCAAAATGGAAGTAGGAGAAGCATACGAAAAAGCTATAAACACTTGGGCAAGATGGGTTGACGAAAATGTTAACAGGAATAAAACCCAGGTGTTGTTTGTGGGCTATTCTGCTTCTCATTTCGGGTAAGATTAATCTTTACACCACCAATACTTCAAATTATTCTTATGGACTACTTTTGCATAATATCATAATGTAGTATATTCACAGAATGGGTAAATTTGATTTCCTTTTTAGTAGATTAATTAACTTATTGTTGCAGAGAAAAACAATGGAATTCAGGAGGGGCATGTGATAAGGAAAAAGAACCAATCGTAGATGACAAGTTACTAACACCATATCCGTGGTTGATGAGAACTTTTGAACATGTGATTTCTAATATGAAGACGCCAATTTTGTATATGAATCTATCGAAGATGACCGATTATAGAAAAGATGCGCACCCATCGATATATCGTGGATCGAGGACTAAAAGGAAGAATGGAATTATTGTCCAAGATTGTATGCACTGGTGCCTCCCTGGTGTTCCTGATTCTTGGAACCAACTTGTGTATGCTTCTTTGTTGCTCTCTTCTAATGTATCTAGTGGTCATCAATAGCATTTTTTTATAATGTTTTTTTGTCCTCTATTATTTTGTTTAGAACTCTCTCTAGTGATGCATGCTTCAAATTATCATAAATTTTAATGTCGTCTTTATGTATGATAGCTTGTTATGTACCCAAAAAAATCATAAAACAATTTATAAAGTAATTTTACACTGTTATTTTGTCTGTCCTAGAAGGATTCTAGATAACTATAGCTGACACTATTATAGAGTGCAAGATTCACTATTTATTCTCTTGTAAGACTACTTTAAAGTTTGAAGTTGAATTAATGGGTAAGAGCAAGAATATGAGTTCATGAAATCACTTGATTTATTTCTTATTTTCTGGATTGTTTTTATCTTCACTCTTAACAAAAGCTTTATACTGCTAGGAATAGGTATTGAAAGAGCTAACAATTCGACCACTTGAGTAACAAACAACTATAAAGAAATTAGAGCAATAAAGAATACACAATTTTTAAACTGGAAAACTCTTAAACTGGATAAAAACAATAACATTGTATTAGGACTTTTAGTATGTAAGATGATGATTAAAGGGAGATATAAAATCTCACTAGACTCTCTAATCTTTCTTTATAAGTCTCTCTAGGTTAATATTGTATTCTCGCTCATTATGAATCTAACGAATACTATGGTATACATAAATAAGTCAGGCATAAAAATATTTATACTAGGGAACATACTAAAATCTTAATCGAACTAAGAAATCAATGACATATGACACGAACAACACAAGGCGGCGGCAAATTGCGCTAGCCAGCACATAGACGCGTCATTCCCTGCGGGTGTGGGTTGTTGTTACAATGCCTTAATCGTTGTTATGACTCGTTGTCGTAGCCGAGCCAAATTCACATGCAATGACATGCCAAAGCTCAACGCCCGCTCGTCGCATTGCTTCTAACAATGTTGTCACAACACTTAAAGCACTTCGTTGCACGCTTGTCGACTTCACTCGTTTATGTTCTGATTACTCGATTCTCCGATGATCTTCAACACGGTACCATATCCAACAATCTCCCAGTCTGGAGACTCGTATGGATGTAGAACTTGACCTTTTATAAACATAGTTCCAAATCATGTGTACTAGCCTGTATTCTTAAGCGTGTTTAAAGAAAATTTTATTATTTACATTAGTTTTACTATTGTATTACATTTTCGGAATAAGTATGAATAATTATATGTTTAACTAAATATTGGTTCTGTTTCATATTACGACACATAAAAGTAGTTTACTAGAAGATATTTTAAGGATACTTGGGATTTTCTAAAATAAAACAAAGTGTCATTTTCTCCCTCCACATTTCGTGTCTCATCATGAGACAACCAGAGGACTCCTTCCTCTTGCTTTCGTGTCTTCAATTCTTGGTGCTACAAAGCTTCTTCACCAAAACATCAGAAACCCACTCAAATTGATTTTATTATTCTTCACTCGATTGAAGAAGCAAAATCCTCAGAACCCCAATTTCCACTCTCTCTCTCCCTGTGAAAAACAAAAACCCCTTGTTTCTACTAAGAAACTAGTCATAAAAGTGATATATGATTGATGAGAGTCGAATCCCAAGCTGGAGTATGATCCTGAGTCTCGTCAGTTAAAGCCTCGCAAAACAATGAAAACTGGCTTGGGGGTATTCTCGAGAAAGCCCCTCCTACGCTCAAGCCAGTGCTGGGTTAGAGAGAGAAAGTGAATAATTGTAGAAAGAGATGCTCTGGTTTTGTTAGGTGAGAATTGAATACCTCTTCATTGATTGGGTCTGCTGCTTTTATAATGTTGGGGATTTCCCAGATAGGATAACCTATTGAGGAAACACCTATGCTTTTAGGAAAGTTGTCTCCCTTTTATGGTAAAGTTATTTTCTCCCCGAATAGCTAGTTGGCCCCTTAAGAGCATGTTGAGCTGATCCTTTAGATCGAATTTGCATGACACCCTTGGACCAGATTGTGGGTCCAAACAATTAGCCCCATGTTGGACAACTGGATGTGAGACGAACCTTATTGTCCAAGGTTGTTGTTCAGCAAAATTTCCAAGTGCAGCATGGCCCCTGATAAACCAGGTGGATCCCGAGATGGTGCCTTGGGGGGCCTGACCCTAAACAACCCAGAGAGGGTAGAAGATCCTTATTTCCCGAGCGGGTACTTCGACCTTACGCTGAGTTTCACATGCTCCCGAGTCGATGTAGGGGCTTTGGCTGGATCCCAAGCACCCTGAGATGGGGATATGTTTCCCGAATTGGTAGGGAGTCCTTAAGCTTCACAACAAGTGTCCCCTAAAAGGAGGGGAGAGAGTGCTTCCCCAAGCTCACCCGTTGTTCCTGTGCGGGACTCCGCATGACCTCGGGGGTTTGCTCCCGAGTCGGTGTGGGAGCCTTGGTCTTGATCCCAAGAACCCCTAGACGAGGGACATGTTTTCCAAAGTTGGTAGGGACGTCTTAAGCTCTTGGTGACCCCGAGAGGTACTCTACCTTGTTTAAGAGGGGAACTTAAAATTGGGGTTCAGGTACTTGGCCTTTTTTGACTCCCCAATAAGGTCAAGGAGGATAGTGCCTCAATTCGAGGGCTAATAAGCCCTTCCGCTGAGTATCCAGATGGGGTAATGAGGTACTTAGCCATTTTTTTTGGCTATGTATCGATCCCTTTGGCATGGCGGAGAAGGGTTATCCAGCAGTTCGGGGGCTAATAGCGCTTTGTATGAGGATCTTGAGTTGGGTAATTAGGTACGTAGCTAATTTTTGGCTAAGTATTGATCCCCTTGGCATCGCCAAGACAGATCCCGAGTTGGGTACTGAGGTGCCTAACCATTTTTTGGCTAAGTAGTGATCCCCTTGGACGCAAAGAAAGGTGATGTACCAACTAAGGGGAAAATGAGCCCGTCCTATGAGGATCCCGAGTTGAGTATTGAGGTGCTTAACCATTTTTTTGCTAAGTACTGATCCCCTTGGACTGGCCAAGAAAGGTGATGAACTAACTCGGGGGCTAATGAGCCCTTCATATGAGGATCCCGAGTTGGGTATTGAGGTGCTTAGCCATTTTTTTTGGCTACTACGCCTTCCATGGTTGCAACACCGACATGGGTATCTGAGGTACTTGGCCATTTAGCTTGACACTAGGACTTCTGGCATGACCGAGAAGGTCTAACTGGTGCCATACTCGGGGAAATTTGGAGAAGGCTGAGACACTTAGGCAAAATATTTGGTTGTTGCTGGGTGATTGATCGTTGACCTTTGACCGTTGACATTTGACTGTTGATCTTTGACTATTGACCGTTGCCCGTTGATCGTTTGATTTTGTGGTTTTGAAGAAAATTGGGCCTTTGGTCTGAAGCCTCATCTCTAGGCCTCTCTCCCTGTAGCCCAATCTTTTGAAACCCATTCTGAGTGGTCAACAGGTTATCGTGACACAGCGATGGGAAACTAGTTAAAAATATGGAGGGAGGGGAGCTTCATTTCCGTACCTTTCCAATCATTTGTGATTTCTCTCTCTCCACAAATTGTCTCCCCATTCTCTCTCTAAGTTTTTTTGCACCTTGTTTCTTGCTCCATTCCCAAGTCCCAGAGTGTCCATGTCTATTTCATTCCCGACTATGAATCTTTTAGAACGTACGCTCTTCCTTAGCCATAATCAGCTCCCGTATTTGATAATTATAGTAGGCGCTTAAGATGGATCCGTTGTCCGATCCTAATGATCCCGCCTGAACGTGGGAAAAACTAGGGCGTTACTACTCCCCTAATGTCAAATAAAATCTAACTATCCACCTAAACTAGTCAACTGTAAGCAAGGGTCGAACCACAAGGATAGAAGGTCTCATTAAGATAGAATCGCTAAGAGTAAGCTAAGACTAAGAAATGGTCAAGTTTTGGTTGAACATAGTGATTACAACCATTGGAATGAAATTAGGAAAAACACTAGGAATGGAAAATCACCACAATCATAAATTCACATCCAACAACCAAGTAGAGATAAGGGGGGTTGACATGCACTGCGGGTATGCAAAGGCAACAAAAACAAACCTAAATAGCTCTAAAATTGTAGTTAGCAAGTTTAGAGTCCTAATTATGACAACAAAACTTATGTTTCGAGACATTATTACCTAACTAGGTCAAGTTAGGAATTGAAATCAAACCTAAGTCAATATCAATCAATAAGTGACGTGCAACAACTAATCAATCAATGACGAAGGTCATTTACATAAAAGTAAACCATTAAATGAGCAACAAAGGATCAAAAGGTGATGAAGCTCACATCAATCAAGTCACCAATCAACATCAAAAATTGAAATTGCACATATATCAAGCATCACCAACACAATAAACTCTACTCATAAAGATAGGAGGGAACGAAACAATGATTGGACTACTCCAATCTTAGTTAATGAACTACTCACTACCCATTATACTACTAGACATTATAAGCATGTAAAAACTAGCAATAAATCACCAATCTAAAAATAGCAAAAAAAAAATAACTAAAAATCAATAATTTAAAGCAAGATCTAGTGAACAAACGAGAAGAAATAAGTAGAAAAAGAGAAGTTTAATCTAGATTAACTATTAAGCATGAAGATTAAATAATGAAAATATGAAACTAACAAAGTAGAAATCCATAAAAACAATGAGAAAGAATGAAAGGGTTGAGAGGATTACTAAGGAAACAAGAAACTTCTAAGAAATTGTCACTTTTTCATTCATTTTCAATCTCTAAATTAAACCTCTTGAGCCAAGTTTTCTCTCTCCTACACTAGTAAACAAGATTAGGGTTCTAAAATCAGGAATTTTGTTTCAAAATAGGGTAGAGAAGTATTTATACCCCCTTTATTCGAAAAGTCGTAAAAAGAAAGAAATCCCAAAAAGGCCCAACTGCCAGTGGCCTGGGCGAGCTAGACAGGGCCCGAACGAGTTGTTGGAAGGAGCCAAGGCGCGCTAGTTACAAAGCTCGGGTGGTGGAGGATAGGTAGTCTCGGGCTTATACCCCGGGCGTGCGCCAATTTCCACAGACGAGGCAGAATGTCTGGCCACTTATGATCCCGGGTGGGCAGCCATAGAGCCCCGGCAGACCAGGATGTCCGGGGCGGGCTGTCTAGAGCTCCGGCAGGCTGCTTTGCTTGGGCGGTCCTTGGGCTTCCCGGGAAAAGTTCTTCCTCCTTGCTTCCCTTTCTTTGCTCCCCTCTAAGCTTGTAGGAGGTGGAGTTCGTAGACATCAAAGATCAAATAGAAGAGTAGGGGATGTGGATGCAAATACATGTACACGTGCTAAGAGAAAGTTAGATAGAAAAAGAGGTGAAATTAAAGAAAAGGAAACTAAAATGCAAAATGAAACAACTAAAATAGCCTAAAAAACTACGCTAAGAGTGAGATAAATCTCACTCATCAACTTCCCACAAACTTGAATGTTTTCTTGTCCTCAAGCAAAGTGCAAAAAGAAATCGAAAGGAAAGAAATGATACAAAGCAAAAAGGAAAATATATGAACTAACTCATTTTCGTAGGAATCACGTTCACGTTTAGTGCAAGTGACAAGGCTTTTAAACCCCCAAGTTGCCAATGAGGACGAGTAATGCTCTCATAAGGGCTTTCTAAGAGTTTGACCCATAACTCTAGATTAGAATAAAAAAAAAGGTGCTCTTAAGTGAGATTTCGAAAAGGAGCAAACACAAATGGATGCAATGATTTCTAGACACTAAAAGTAAGAATGTTCAAAGATGTCCATAGGTTGATTAAAACATACCATACAATAAGCATAGAGAACTAGATAGAGCACATTTCCTCAAATTCTACAACCATATATACCACGTTCTCTCAACTAGTTTCAAATTCGCTATTCAAGGTAGCTTCTCTAAACTCTAAAGAATGGAGCCAATAGATGTAACAAGAAATAGAATAAGAGAAGGTTACTCGACATCTCGACATGGCACACTCACTCAATAGGCTTGATTACAATCTTCCGCCACCGACAATGACTCAACCCTCTAAGGTCAAAAGGTCTTTTTAAAGGTGGTAACGTAGGCTAGGGGGTAAAGGGTGTGAATAAATTTGGATAGTGGTGCTCAATCGTAATATAGTGAAGTTTTAATTGGAGCGAAAGAGTTACTCACCATAAATCACAAATCATACTCAACCATTTAGGGATAAGATTCCCCAAACTTATTCAAAAACATGACAATGGAGAACAATTTTAAGTTTTCTTTCTTTTTTCTTTTAATTTTTCCCGTCTTCTTTGACTTTGGGTGGCTTTTTCTAAGAAGTTGCAATTGCATTTATTCAAATATATATACAAAATTTCTACTATACCATAAGAATCTCATCTTTTTTCTTTCCCTAATTTATTTTACAAATACCACTCGAGACAATCTGTCTAACTTCACTATTCACTACAAGGGAAAAATAAAACAAGGAGCTAATTGACTTGTATTAAGGTAATAAAAGAAAAGGATAAGGCTCAAAGGATTAAGATGAAGGGAAAATGAAAATAAAAACAAAATCAAGAAAAAGATAAAAAAAAAAACAAGAATGAAGAGCCTAAAACTATAACAAAATAAAAAAAGGTCACTGAAATGAACGCCTTTATCTTTCCCTAGATTGGCTCGATCACGATCTTGGATAGATCAGAGTCAAGTTCTCGGTAAAAGTATGGAATGTCGAGTATCCATGCACTCAGAATAAATGTTATTTTTTTGATAAAAAAAGTCCTCACATGGGTTTATCAAGCAAATACTATCTTTAAAGTTTCAAATCAGTAGAGAGAGCAACACCATCATATCACAATCCATGAATTAGGGTTTTGTGCTCACAAAAAGTTCTAGCCTCTAACTTAACATAGAGTATCCTAATTTTTTTTTTAAAGTCCTCATATGGGGTTATCAAGCAAATACTACCTTTTAGGTTTCAGATCACTAGAGAGAGGAACACCATCATACCACAATCCATGAATTAGGGTTTTGTGCTCTCAAAAAGTTCTAACTACTACCTTAACATAAAGTATCCTAAAATCAACCATAACCATCTCAAACCATGCGAACTTTTAACATTTAATAATAAAAGCATTCAAAAGAGTAGAGTTTCAATGATATTGTTCTCAACTCAAGAGCAAAAGAAATAAATAAAAGAAGAAATTTGCCTTGATTCATATGTTTTTTTGTTGTTTTTCTTTTCAATTTTTTTGTCTTTTTTTTTTTTTTAAAATCACATCATCAAACTCAAAAATCACTCATCAATTATCAACACTATACATTACACAATTCTAACTCTCATGAAGTACACCCCAAAAATAAAACCTACCCTCTAGACACTTAGCCATTCACTACCCTTTTTAAACATCCATGCCCTTTCAATATTAAGTGAAAGCAACCCCCCCCCCCCAATATTATAAAAAACACATTCCTCAGTGTGCCAAGCATACACATAGGGGAGAGGGCGGGGGAAAGATTATGAGGATCCTAATCCTCATCCACTAGGCCATCTCCCGGTAGTTGGGAGGCGGGATGACCATGGGGGGACCAACCCCCATCAAGTGTAGGATCGTCAAAAGAGTATAGGAAGGATCGTCCCTTTGGTCCGACCTGACGTCGTGTAGTCATATGGTTGTGGTCGAGGGGGGCAAAAGGGGTAGATCGGTTGACCATTGTTTCACCCCGGAATCGGCCCATATTGGGGCGGCATGTTGGGGTAGTTGGCAAATGGCTGAACTAGACCTTGCTCCACATGATAATGAAATATTTTATTTTGTTGAAGCATGATATTGTCAATGTCTTGTCTCATCCTTTGGTATTGGTCATTGAGGTGACTAAATCCTTGGGATTGAGACAATGCAAGGTTGGCTAGCTGAGCCTCAATTGAAGACATGTCAAAAGAGGGTTCACCTTGGGCGGAGGAGGAGTCGGCATGAGAAGAAGAGGGGCCGGCTCGGGAAGGAGGGTGTCGTGGAGATGGATTATTATTATCAACACCTCCTTGGGGTTCTTATGGCCCTTGATCCCTAATAGTTCTATAAATGTAATAGGGATTGGGCGTATTGGGCGTGTCTCTCCTAAGAAAAGTGATATAAGGGCTAAAAAGTGGCCACCATGAGGGTTTCTCCGACCCTACCAAAAGGACGTAGGGACGAGATTCATTGCCACCTTGGCGGATGAAGTTCATGGTTCGCAATTGGTTGATGTTTAGGTAGATATCATTATTAGAAATAGGGGAGAGGGTGGCAAGCTCATCACCAAAACCAAAATGATGGGTAATGAGTGTGATCATCCCCCCATAACAATGCCGGACCGGTGCGAAGTGTCGTCCCGGTGTTGGATCATACGAATTACAAAATGCTCGACAAAGTTGGTGGGGTGGGTCTTGGTGTTTGGTGAGTCATGTAGTGTTTTGATGATTATAAACAAATGATGATTATCTAACTAACATGTTTTTTTGAGATGTGCATATAACATTAACATGAAACAAGGCATCAAAGGTTGAATATATCACTTCATGAAGGTTTTCCAACAAGTGAAGTTCCTAAAAGAGTTCCTATAAGGAGCACAAATAGAGCGGTTCCTAGGTACATTCTAAAAGGAACATTGAATATGAAGTTCTTGAGCAGTTCCCAAGTGGGAGCAGCAATATAACGTTTCAGAGTTGAAACAAGAAGTTCCTGAGCAGGAACTATGAGTGCGAAGTTCCTTAAAGGAACTAACACACCGAAGTTCCAAATGTGGAGCTATCAACATGTGGTTCTTGAGTTGGAGCAGCATGGTTCATGAAGGCAGAAAATATGAGTTTATTTTCTAGGATTCATGTAAGTATGTGGAAACGTGAATGGTAATGGAACAAGGTCTAAAGGAACTCGTAAGGGCAAAGGAACTTAGAGTCAAAAGTATTTAAGAGTCAATAAATCTGATGCATATTATCTATAATGAATTTATTGAGTTTTTTCTTAATAAATCTCTACTGGTTAATTATTTATAAATAATATGCATTGTTGTTTTAGGATAGTTTTAGTTTTAAAATAAAAGATAAGTTTTAGTTTTAAATAAAAGATAAGTTTAATAAAATCGGTTTCTTTAGGAATCTGATTTTAATTAATTTAATTTTATCTTTTCAGTTTTTGGAAAATAAAAAGCCTAGATTTATAATACGTATAATGAGTATTGTTAAAGAAATTGTCTGTCTGTTCCTCTCTAAAGGAACAGACGTGGTAGTCTTTAATCTAAGTTAAAGGAACTAATTATTAAAAGGAAATAGACTTAGGATGAAGCATTACAACGATACATATGTCAGTTGAGTAAATTATGCCTAGATTATAGGTAACCTTTTTTATTTAAGGAAAAATCTGATTTTAAGGAAAATCTTTTTAAGGAAAAGATTTTATTTTTCCAAAGATAATAAAAATTCTTTTCGGTTTTTATGGAAAATTTAAAGATAATATTTTTATAAAAGATTTTAATTTGTATTAAATAAAATGTTTTTAATTAAATCAGATTTTCAATTTAATGCTTAAAGTGGTTGCTAAAATTAAGGAGCAGTAACTTAATTCTCTCCCACGTTTAACAGTGATCATGGAGATCATGGGATGATTGAGGAACGTGTTCCTCCTGGTAAGGAACATCACGGGATAATGGTTTAACCACTAAATACATGATTAATCCCACGTTCATTCCAAAAGACTGCTATAAATATACAAGTTCTTTTGAGTTTCAAATTGTCTGACCAGTGTCTTTCCATAGTGTTAGACTTATGTCATTTCATAAGTTTGGCTTAAGGAATAGCGTTACAAAAGAATTATATATTTCTATTCCTTGTTTGAGTCAGTTCTTGGTTAGTTCCAAGTTCCACGAGCTGTTCCTTTACAATTCTTTAGTTTCTATATACTAGAGTTAAACTAAATTATCAAGCATCTGTATTTGAGTTTGGGGTTAAAGGGTTTGAGTGAACTCTTGTCATGGGAACTTGGTAAAGGGTTTGAGTGAATTCTTGTATCAAGTTCGAGTTAGGAACTAGTAAGTTCGAGTTAGGAACTTGAGTAAGTTCTTGTTGTGTATGCATATACTTAGGGTGAAGTCTATCTAGGGGTGAAGGGTTTGAGTAAAGTTGTGGGAACTCCTTAAAGACTTAGAGTTATGTCTAAAGTATAGAGTGGAGATTGTGAGAGAGTTGGAGTTCCGAGTGGAACTTGAGTATGTAATAGGTTGAATCATAGGAGATTTCCTATTATAGTGAAGAGTTTAAATCCTGAGTAGGCCGTGGTTTTTCTTCTTGTATTGAGATAAGAAGTTTTCACGTGAAAATCTCTCTTCACTTTTAGTTCCTTATTGCTTAGTTTTAAATTCCGCATTATTTAGGCAATAAGTTCCATACTACAATTCACCCCCCCTCTTGTAGTGTTCCTAGTGAAATAACAATTGGTATCAGAGTCGGAACTCATTGATAAGCAGGAAACCCTGCTGAGTTAAGTTCCTGCAAGAAGAAAGACACGTACGAGAAAGGAACTCCACCCGATGTATTCAAAGGAATAATTGAAGGCTGACTTTTTATACACAATTAAAAGTCACTCAAGGATTATGAACAACCCCTTTGATGTAAGTATCTCTTCCATGAGATATTCTTTATACGCATATATTACATTGGAACTTGTTCCGTATATTATTTCTAGTAAGATTGTTTTATTTGACTTTGATGTTTTTATAGAAATTTAGGATAACTTTAACATTATTTTCTAAAGACAAAATTCAGATTTCCAATTTCTTTAAAATATCAAAGAATCATATACTAGAAATAGTTGAAGGAACAAGTTATACGGAACAATGCATATTTGTGTCTCTGGAACTTGATTTTTCATCTTAAGGAAAATTCATTATTTTTGGCATGTTATATCGCGCTCATATTATTATTTATTTACCAAATGATAGTGTTATTATGCATCATGAATATTTAAAATATTTCTTATGTCAGTATATGATGTTCTTTGTTAGTAGTGGCCAGTAGATATGTGCGTGCATCAAAATATGGATATTTTATGTTGCTCCTACTAACAAGAAAAGACCCAAGATATATTTGGGTACCAAAAACCAAGAACTTGCTTATTTTGCAGGTAATATGAAAGGAACTGAGATCTCTTGATGTAGAGGTTAGTTGTTTCTAGAAAGTAGTTCTAGACATGAGTTCCTATGACTACAAAATCTAGAAAAAGTATGTAAAAGGTTAAATATATTTCCTAGAAAATTGGGTAATAATCTTTACATACTATATATCTTGGTCATTATTATTCTCAAATTTGATTTTCGATTTAATACATGACTGTAAAAGGTTATGAAAGGGAAGTTGTTTTTTTGGTTGTTACATATATATGAATTATTTCAATCTAACTTCTATTCAAGTTTTGGTGCAAGTATAACTATATTTTGTATGTTTGTCTACGGATATAATTAATATTGATAAAGGAACTTATGGATGTAATAAGAGAATGATCGTCAGTTCCTCTGAAAGGAACAAACGTATTGGCACAACTAAATTGATTCAAACGAACTCTAATATAATAACACGAACATAGTAATTAAGCATGAATCAACAGATTTATTAACTGATGTTCATTTTCAAATGATAATAGAAGTTTAAGGCTAAAATTTAGGAAGGTTTTAACAAAAAAAAAAAAAAAAGATTTTGACTAAGTTAAATCATTTTAATGAATTTTTTTGTTATGGAACGATTTTAATAAAAAAATTTAAATCTTTTAAAGTATCTCTTTTTGGGCTTGTTTTACAGATTATATTTCTTAGTTTATGTTAACCCAAAATGAAGGAACAAGTTCATGTTCTTCCATCAAAGGAACGAACACATTGGGAACAAGTTTCTTAAATTAAAAAGAAAGTTCCGCAGATTATCTTTTGGATAGAAGATTCCATATGATGGCATTGCCTAGGAACTTGATTACAATTCTTGATGAGTTTGATGATATATACATGAATAAGGAACAAGCAAGAAAAATCAATCAATATCACTTGCGAAATCATCAATAAAGGAATGATTAGAAGTTGAGCAACAAGACATCCTATGAGATCTTCAAAGGAGAAACACTGGTATTATGTTCTTAAGCATTTGATTTAAGTGTTTTGGAATTAAAAGCATTAAGAATCATCTAAGGAACTTTAAAAATAAAAAGCGATGAGGTTGTGTTAAAATGCACCTCTAATTATTAAACACACAGAGCGTATAGCAAAATGATATATAACGAGTTATAAAGAGTGAACATATTTATTATGAGACTAACTTGTTTGTTCCCGAAAAACAGGTTAAAGATGATTTTTTAATTTTTATGTTGAACTCACAAGTTCCTGTGGAGCTAGTGTTCTTAATATGAAATATGTCACTCTAAAAAGTAATAATTGCCAACTATATGAACATATGGAGAAGAGCTTAAAAATGAAAATCAAGTTCAAGTTCATCAAATAAAAGTTCAACTCAATGAATATGTGTAAGCAAAGTTCCATAAGTGAATATGTAGCAAACCTGCTTGGGTAGAGGAGTTTTGCTACGTAAGGAGGTAGGTTACTTGTGACAGCTTATCGTTTGTGGCTTCTAGTGGTGGTGTAAGGGGGGGGGGGGTCATCATCTTTCTCATTGCCATCATCAATCAAGTCATTAGTCAACTGTTTCTCATCTTTCCTTGCCTCACCCCCATTTACACACACATCCCCAAATCGCCTACCACTCGTAGGGATTATAGCATGGGCTTGTTCATTGGGATTTTACACCTTGGCTAGGGAGTTGGGTAGTGGAAGCACTTTTCATAGAACCCGCCATTTGAGCCAATTGAGTTTCAAGCATTTTATTATGAACTTGCATTTCTTTTATACTCTCTCTCAACTCACTAGTCTCTTTAGCTTAATTAGTCATGAAAGTTTGCATCATACTCTCTAGATTAGTGGGGGTGGTGGGCGGTCCCGATTGAAGTGGCGCTTGTGGAGGGAAGTTATAGTTAGGCCTTTGATTTCCTTGAAATCCCGGGGGAGGTCTAGCATTTGAATATTGGCTTTGATTAATACGAACCAAAAAATTGACCTTGGTTGTATCCATGTTGGCCTTGGTTTTGATTAACATGTTGACCCACATTTTGAAATCCATTTTGATTAGAGCTTTGACCTTGGTTCTTCCACCCATAATTTGGGTTATGACGCCAACCCGGATTAAAGGTGTTAGAATATGGGTCAAATTTTTGGTTTAGAGCATTAACATGTTCCCTGGAGGAAAGAGAAGTGGTGTTAGAGTCTACAAAATTGCATTGGGAAGAATGATGGTCATATGCTCCACAAGTATCATAAAAGAAGAAATGCATGGTAATGTTAGTATGACCGGAATGAGGGGTGTTCCCATAACTATTCACATGAAACATGTTAGGAGGGGAACGTGAGTTGGGGTTTTGGGAGTGACCAAGCATGAAAAGATCAGATGATAAGGGGGACATAGTAGATGATTTTAATTGATTAACTAAAGCATATACTTTAGAAGTGAGTAAATCAACTCTATCAACTTCATACCTTCCACCTCTCTTGGAGGTTGAAGCACGCTCCCCTTTGTTCTAATCTCGGTCATTTTGAACCACATGCTCAATTTCTTGAAGAGCTTCATCCGCCCCCTTCATCATTATGGGTCCACCCGCTCCCGCGTTTAGGATTATCTTGTTGTGAGAAGAAAATCCATTATAGAAGCAATGGAGTTGCATCTCCATCCCCATGTCATGGTGTAGAAACTCCCTCAAGAGACTTTTGAATCTCTCTCATGCTTCATTTAGACTCTCACCTTCTTTATCATTCAATATTACAATCTTAGCTCTCATTTTGATCGTTTTTTGCAATGAATAAAATAGGCCCAAGAAAGCTTTGGTGACTTGTTCCCATATGGTGAGCGAGTTAGAAGGTAAATCCATGAGTCAACGTGATCCTTCATCTCTTAAGGAGAACTTGATCATGATTAGGCGGATGAAGTCTTGTGTGACTCCATTGTGCTTCACCGTTGAGCAAAACTCAAGAAACTTCCTCAAGTGCTCTCGAGGGCATTATGGCAACTACCCCCAAATTAATTTTTCGAGATAAGTTGAATGAAAGCCGGTTTGAGCTAAAAATCATTTGCTTGTGTGGTGGGTGCAACAACGATACTTGTTGGAGTATATGCCATAGGAGCACCACATTCTCTCAAACTCCAGTTATTTACTTCCCTCATTTGTTGATCAAATTCCTCTTAACTAGAGGAACTTATAGAACTTCGAGACATTCGATGATGGAGGTAGGATGCGGTTGCTCTTGCACTCTCTCGCCCCTCAACCCTCTTCTTATAGCTTTTACGGTTCTCTCAAGTTCCCTGTCAAATGGAATAAGAAGCAAGAAGGCACGATTGCTTCGTGGCATACAAGACCACAAGGCTCAAGAGGGGTACTCAAACAACTTAGCAAGCAAACGACACCAACACACAAACAACAAAAGAACAAGAAAAGAAAAATTAAGACTTAGACTCACAAGCAAAACTATTACTCAATGAAAATACACTGATCCCCGTCAAGGCGTCAACGGTGCCAATTTGAGCGTATGGAAAACTAGGTCATTACTTACTCTCCTATTGTCAAATAAAAACCTAAATATCCATCTAAATCAGTCAAGTGGTAATCATGGGTCGAACCATAAGGATCGGAGGTCTCACTAAGATAGAATCACTAAGAGTAAGCTAAGTCAAAGCAATGGTCAACTTTTGGTTAAACTAAGTGATTAAAATTATTGGAATCAAATGAGGAAAAGCAGTAGGAATGGGAAATCACCACAATCATAAGTTCACATCCAATAACCAAGTAGAGATAAGGGGGTTGACATGCATGGTGGATATGCAAAGGGAAAAAAAACCAAAACCCCTCTAAAATCGTTGTTAGGGAGTTTAGAGTCTTAATAATTATGGTAACAACACCTATGTTTCGAGGCGTTATTACCAAACTAGGCAAAGTTAGGAGTTGAGATCAAACCAAGTTAATACCAATCAACAAGTGATGTGCAACAACTACTCAATCAATCATGAAGGTCATCCACATAAAAGTAAATTATTAAATGAGCAACAAAGGATCAAAAGGGGATGGAGCTCACATCAACTAAATCACCAATTAACATCAATAATTGAATTGCACAAATCATATGCATAACCAACTCAATAAACTCTACTCATGTAAATAGGATAAAAACAATAATTGGGCTACTCCCAATCCTAGGTAATGAACTACTCACTATCCATTATAGTACTAAACATTTTAAGCATGAAAAAACTAGCAATAAATTATTAATCTAAAAATAGAAATAAAAAACAAAAATCAATAATTTAAAGCATGATCTAGTGAAGAAATAAGGAGAAAAAGAGAAGTTTAATCTAGATTACACTAGTAGAGAACTAACGATTTGCGTCGGACCTTGGTCCGACGACACATGTCTCGACGCAGATGAGAGAGACAGTATCTACGTCGGACAAGCACACGACGTAGATAATTAATCATCTGTGTCACACATATCCCAACATACGACGCAGAAGGGAGATACACCAATGCCCAATAGCTGCTAGCAACAGTAATTTACGTTGCACCTAGTGCCACATGCGACGCAAATTTCAGTCACCTGCGTCGCATGTGGCACTAGGTGCGACGCAAATTATTGAAATCTGAATTATATTTTTTAAATTTTTAGCTTTTTTTTCTCTCAAACTCACAATATTGGAAGTTAGTAGATAACAGTGCAAGCCTATATCGTAGCTTAAGTAGAACGAGCGATTAATTTCAAACTCAGAGTATTACTCGCAGCTCAAGTAAAATCCTAATCGAATTTTTATATTAATATGTAAATATTAGATACAAACAAAATTTTGCATTAATATGTAAATATATACAATATATACAAAACAAATTATATTGTAAATAAGTCAAAAATTGTAAATTAAAAATTAATCAAATAAAGGAACATAGCAACGGCCGACGTTTTCCATGTGTTCGAGGGAGACGACTTCGATAAGAACCAATTCCAGATCTGAAAGTTAAAAAGAAAATTCTAAATCTGAAAATCATCCATAAAAATGGCAAAAGGTAAACAAAAAAATTAGATATAAAAATTTAAAACAAAAACGAAAGGATTAAAGTTTTTATTTTTCATTTGCATGAACTAAATTATAATTTTTCAGATCTGAAATGAAAACGAATTTTCAGATTTGAAAACTAAAATGGAAAATCAGATCTAAAAATGAAAAAACATATCAGATTTAGAAATTGAAACAAATTCGAACCTGTCAAAGCAAGAGAGAAACTGAAGATGGTGTAATTCACCGGAATATTCGTAAGCCAATATGTTCATGCTGAAGTCATCCGCTAAATTCGCCGAAAAATTCGTTCGTTCGCATAGAGAGAAAACGAAAGATGATGTGAGAGAGGAGAATTTGAGAGTGGGCGAGGAAATTTTGAGAGTCAGAGAATGTGAGAAGAGGCGCGGTGAGAGTAAGAGAATTTGAGAGATTTTAGGTTAAAGGGCACGGTGGGAGTGAGAGAATTTCAAAGTTTTTAGGTTAAGGGGCGTGGTGAGAGTGAGAGAATTAAGAGGCTGGAGTTTTTAGGTTAAAGATTTGGTTGGTGGGCCGCAGATATGCGTCGGATGGGCCCTGAGGTCCAACGCAGATTGGGCTTTTGCAACGCACCAATGTACCACGCGATGCAAATTGTGGAATTTTCTTTTTTCAAGGAGGAGACGATTTGTGTCGTATGTGCTAGGTGTTCCGACGCATATTGGGCTTTTGCAACGCACCTATGGTACGTGCGACGCATATAGCTCGTACTAGTGCTCATTTACCCATTATGTGCATCGTACTCTTCTTTGCGTGCGATGCAAATTACCCTTTTGCGTCGTTTTTATACTAGTGTTAACTATTAAGCATGAAGATTAAACAATAAAAATATGAAACTAGCAAAGTAGAAATGCATAAAAAATTGAGAAAGAAAGAAAGGATTGAGAGGATTAGTAAGGAAACAAGAAACTTCAAAGAAATTTGCGCTCTTTCATTGATTTTCAATCTCCAAACTAGTTATTAGGCCCGGGCTATGCTCCGGGTAAGAAAAAAAATTCATTTATTAATATTATACTTTATGATAATAGCACTAAATTCAACTTAGCCTAGTGGCCAAAACTTTAATATATGTACCTGAGGTCTCGGGATCAAATCCTATACTATGCAATTTCTTAATTTTTTTTATTGTACATGGATTACATGAACTAAATCTCCCTAGGGAGAGCGCCACGTGGCACAGTTTCTTGTTTTCGCACGCCTTTTAATATATATGTATAGATTACACCTCTTGAGCCAAGTTTTCTCTCTCCTACACTAGTAAACAAGATAGGGTTCTAAAATCTGGATTTTTTTTCCAAAATAGGGTTGAGAAGTATTTATACGCCATTTGATTACAGAAGTCGTAAAATAAAAGAAATCCCAAAAAGGCCCACCGGTCAGTGGCCCGGGCAGGCTAGACAAGGCTCGAATGGGTTATTGGAAGTAACTCGGGCGGGCTAGTAACATAGCCGGAGCGGTGTAGGGTAGGTAGGCCCGGGCTTGTACCCCGCACGTTCGCCAATTTTCATATACAAAGCAGAATGTGTGGCCACATAGGAGCCCGAGCGGGCGGCCATAGAGCCCGGGCGGGCGACCATAGAGCCCGGGCGGGAGACCATAGAGCCCGGGCAGGCTGTCTGGAGCTCCGGTGGACTGCTTTGCTCGGGCGGTCCTTAGGCTTATCGGGCAAGCTTTTTCCTCATCGCCTCCCTTTCTTTGCTCCCCTCTAATCTTGTAGGAGCTTGAGTTCCTACACATCAAAGATCAAATAGAAGAGTAGGGGAGGGCGATGCAAATACATGTACACGTGCTAAGAAAGAGTTAGATAGAAAAAGAAATGAAATTAAAGAAAAGGAAACTAAAATGCAAAATAAAACAATCTATACTAATATATTAAAAGGCGTGCGTAAACCAGGAACGGTGCCATGTGGCGCTCTCCTTAGGGAGTTTTAGATCATGTAATCCATGTACAATAAAAAGAATAAGAAATTGCATAGTATAAGGTTTGATCCCGAGACCTCAAGTACATATACTAAAGTTCTAACCACTAGGCTAAGTTGTATTTAGTTTATTATCATAAAATATTATATTAATAAATGAAATTTTTTCTTACCTGGGGCATAGCCCGGGCCTAATAACTAGTTAAAATAGCCTAAAAACTTCCCTAAGAGTGAGATAAATCTCACTTATAATCGCCTCCCCTCATTTTAGACTATCCGAAGAAATTCGTGGGTCGATGGGTTTTGGGTTAGCACCTAGATCCTGTGTGAGGATCCTTCTTCTATTCCCGAGGCAGTTCCTTTTGCCATCCCCTCAGACTCATTAGTGTGGAGGATGAGGGGGGTAGCTCCAGGGCCTTGGGAGGTCTTTATAGCTCATAGGCCTTGCAATTCTAGCTATCTGGACCGACTCCTCTCGGATGTGGTCATCATGGTGTCGGAGGAGGCTGAGGATGAAGCCCCAACTACCTCCGGCAAGAGTTTCCTCCTTTAGATCCTGAGGGAGGTCCTCACACCTGTTATCCCGACGCTACCTTTATGAGCTACATGGAGAAAAACGCCAAATATGTAGGGACTAAGTTTTGGATTCAAAAACCTTTCTTTGTCGTTCGGGAAAGTATACCGAGTAGGTGTTAACCCCTGCTGTAGGATGTGTGTATGTATATCATCAATGCATGCAGATGGGCCTTAGATTTGCCTTGCACTCATTCATCAAAGATCTCCTGAATGCCTACCAGTTAACACTTACCAATTTGCTCCCCAAATGTTGGCTAACCATAAACCGCTTTATATCCGTTTGTGAAATCCTCGGTGTTACCCCAAGTATGCGCCTATAGCGTAATCTCTTTTTCCTAATGCTAGGCCATGTTTATCTTCATGGTCCGGGGTGGTTCCGCTTCAAGTGTAGCGGGCTATCAGATTGTCTGTGATGCCCCCTCCAACCAGAAGGGCTTTAGGCAGACGTTCTACCACATATATACGATTGGTGAGTGGGGATTCGTAACCTTCCTCCCGAGAGGGGCCTTGCTTCCAACTTAACCAGACGGTCCCGGGATGTCTCGGAAGGAGGCGGTGGTGGGGATCTATCTCTCAAACTGGTTGTCCACCCGCTATGAGATGAAGAACGAGATGTTCTTAGCGGCAGCGGGCTTGAGTTGTAGCTACGACAAGGGCAATTTCCTTTATCAAATGTATGGATTTACTATTATGCTAAAATTTTAACATTTTCCTTATTTCAGCTCTTACCTGACAACGTTGCATTGGCCGCTAAACTCTTGGCCGAGCTCGATGCAGAGACTATGTCGATCTCCCCGCCTCCGGAGGTAAGTTATATTTTTTGCTTTAAACATCTTCATTGGATCCCGCCTTGTACTAAGATTTTTGTTTCCCGCCTTGTCGAGTTTCTCGTATCTCAAATTCACTAGTACAGAAAAGGCAATTTGCGTCGGATGTGAGGCATCTATTTGCGTTGGACTCTGGTGCGACGCCAAAGCCCTCGATGCAAATGACTCAGAAACGATCTGCGTCGTATGTGGAAACAACGCAGATGGTTTAGCTATTTGCGTCGCACTCGTATACGGTGCGACGCAGATGGCTATCCCAGCCCAATTCAGAGTAATGTAGAGGGTAATGTGCGTCGCACATAGCCTAAGGTTCGACGCACATTAGTGATTTGCGTCGTACCTCGGACTATGTGCGAACGCAAATTACTATTTTAATAATAAATATATATTTTTTTTTTGACAAAGGGTAAAAAAAAACGAAAAAAACGAGGTTAGCTTTTTCTTGTTCTTATGGCAAGATTGTGAGGTAATTTCACCTCCTCCCTATTTACCTTAATGCATGAAACAAACAAAGAACTACTATATACTGCAACTGAAATCGATTCTCGAACAGTAGAAGATTGAGAGAATATCTCCTTAAAAAACCCATAAACGAAATGACAAAAATTCAACAAAAAAAATCAGATCTAACACAAAATATACTGCAACTGAAATTACCAACTGAAATCGATTCTCGAACAGTAGAAGATTGAGAGAATATCTCCTTAAAAAACCCAGAAACGAAATGACAAAAATTCAACAAAAAAAAATCAGATCTAACACAAAATATAGTAAAAAAAAAAAAATACAATAAACAAGATACAACAAAATACGAGATCTAACAAGGGTACAATTGTCTTGCGTCGATTAAGAAACGAAAAAAATCTAACAAATATCAAAAATGAAAAATTCAGATCTAACACAAAAAAAACGAAATTAAAAAATTAAACCTTAAAAAAAAAACAAGATCTAACCGACACAAATTTCACTAAATATATTTTTAAAAAAAAATACAAATCGCCAAAAACCTTGTTCTTCAAATCTCGTTCTTCAAATCGCCAAAATGAAATCTAATAAGAAATCTAAGCAGAGAATGATCTAAGCACGAAGTCTAATAAAACGAAATCTTCAAAAAACCAGAATGGAGACGCAGAGAAATCTAAGCACGAAAATCGTGCTGAGAATGAAATCAAAACGAAAAAGATGCTTGAGAGATGCGGCTGAGAATGATATTGTGCTGAGAGAAGATTTGGAGAGAGAGAAGAGTTTGAGAGAGAGAAATCGAACCCTTGGAGAGAGAGGGGAAACCGAAACCCTTGGAGAGAGAGAGAGAGGGGAAACGTTTGAGAGGTTTGAGAGATGCGGCTGAAAGTGTGTTTGAGAGATGCATGCGGTTGATAATTAGGTTAGAGAGAAGATATAAAACACGGATTGGGTTGGGCTTGTAATCTGCGTCGCACCATGGGCTTCAAGGGACGTAGATTACTTTGTCATGTGCGTCGCACCTTGGACTTCATGCGACACACATATATAATTTGCATCGCACATTAGTTAGATACGACGCACATAGTTCGTCTTATGTGTCGATTTATTGTTGCATGCGACGCAAATAGTATTTTTGCATCGTTTCCGTGTTTGTGCGACGCAAATGGGGCTACGCAAATTGACCTTTTTCTAGTAGTGATTCTAAAATAACTTCTTGTAGGGCAAAGAATGAAATAAAGAACTCGAATCAAAGATCCATAAAATAGTTGAGCTCTCTGCATTTCTTACCACCAAAGCATCGGAAACAAATTCGTCATAGAGTTTGTCGAAGCATCACTCTGTTTGATCCCCCTTCTTTTTCTTTATGCTTATCAAGGTCTTTAGAATTTGGCATTGTCTCCTACAATGACCTTTAACGCTGCATTCCCAACATTCCACTTCTATCTTACCAACTTTTCCAATGCTCTTGCTGCTTGACTTTCCCTGCATACATCTCCAACGTTGTCTCCTCCCTCAACGTTCAACAATGTATGCTCTACGAGATGAATCCCTAAAATCCTTACACCGACTACACTCACTCAACACCAAATCCCTAATGTTATAAACCTTTAGTGCTTCCTTCCCTACAAAATTACTAATAGCAGCAATCACATTATAACAGCCCGCTCTTCCGAACTGCTAACGGAACACACTCGAAAATCACAAGCTAGAATTAGCTCTTAATTAAATAAAATCGAAGCGGAAAAATATTCTTAATTACACCAATAACTTGACTATAATTCCCAAAATTATATACAATGAAATATCAATAACTAAACTTGAACTAAATATCCAATTACAACTGAATCCATAATCTACTACGAGATCATAATCTTTCTCTACTTCCATTTCTAAGCTCTGAATATCAAACCTACAAATTGAGGGAAGAAATACAAAACAAACAAAATTGCAAAGTGAGTGGAAAACTCGTAACCTTTACTTCAGCCCGTTATAAACAATTTTATTTCAAATCATTTCTTTTCATTCCAACGCTGGCATACCTCATTCTCTTAAACAAATAAGTGGCAAGTACATGATTTGGACAAATGCTGCCTCCAAGATTTGTTATGGAGCCCAGGAATACTACCCCCACGGTTCGTTATGGAGCATAGTCGAGTATATCAGGGTCAAAAGAGTAACCATCCTCCACCCATACCTTGTCCACTTTCTATTTTCAGTTCATAATAAGCTAGCAAAACAATTACGTGTTTATATTATCCAATAATAATGTTTCCATAATCAACACATTCATAACTATGGCCACAATACAAACTTATTTATCAAATATATAACATAAAGAGATCCACACACACACATGAGCAAAAAAGTAAATAATTTTAGTGAACATAAAAGTTACCTGATACGCAATCCAATTCCATAATCTCCGAATAATACTCCACTCCATGATCATCCTCCAATAGCCACCTCACAATAACAACAATAATCAATAAATAATCTTAACTAATCTAATTAACTTCTTCTATTAACCTACTATGCTAATCAAACTAATAAATCCTGCAAATAGAGATTAAGAAACCAATCCCATAACTCCTAACTTGACTTCATACATATACAACTCCAACTACAATAATAATAACAATCATATGAATACCATACTAGTATGATCAATACTCTGAAAATATCCGTCTACTAAAAACTAGAGGGGACTAGCTCCCAAACACAACATCTTAACCTTCTAATTTATCTCCAAAGTACCCCTTTTCTTAAACTAGTAAGCTATTAAACAAAATCAACATAATAAGGTAATTAGACCCAATAACTATGTTTAACAGAACTACTTTGACTAACTCCTATAGAAATCTGATTTAGATCACTCCATTATATTCACAAGTTGAAACATCAAATTAGCAAACTAAGTGATTCAAATTAAGGCCCAACAACTATGGTTCATCATCATATACAACCAAGATGAACACTTAATCAAATTTAGGCTCAATTTATAACTGAGTATTAAAGGGATAAACTTAGAATTGGATTTGTAAATTTCAAAGAAAGCAGATATTGAAATAACGAGGTATGTGTTAAATATAACACTACAACATGTCAAGAGATAATAGATCATCAACAGCAGCCACAACCACCTGATGACACTGCCAGCTCACCATAGTTAGTTAGAGAGTTTGTTAGAAAGTTTCTTAGTTAGTTCTTTATTTTCAGTTAGCTTTTTCTTTCTTTCTGTAATGATATAAATAGAACACCTTGTATCTTCTTTTATTCATTCAGAAATTTAGCACATCTAGTGTTGTAAGAATTCACTCAAATAATGAATTAGTTCTAAGCCTGAGCTCCCAATGTAGAGCCGTGATGGAGAAAATATTGCGTCTCTTCTATTGTTTTCTTTCCTACTTCATTCTTTTTTCTTGTCAAACAATTCTATGATTTGTAACATGGTATCAGAGCACCGAAATTCGATTCTGAAAAACAAGATCATTCATACTTGATCTTAATCAAGAATGTGAAGGTAAATTGTCACAATTATCTCAAAATTTTTCTTTGATTAGTTTAATTTCCAGCTGAAGATATCTTGCAAATTCTTGAGATTTCCTGCATAATCAGTAATCAAATGCGAAATTTTTGAGCTGATTACTTTCATCAAAGTTGAATCTGCAAACTCATTTGATGCAGTTCAATATTTTTCTCTTTTCTTTTCTTCTGAATTTTTTTTTTCTGAAATCAAATTGAAGATCTGAAATGCCTTCTTCAACTGATTCTTTCGCAACATAAACATACAAAATCCTACTTTACCTTATTACATTCATCCCTCAGATAATCCAGGAATGAGATTAATTTCATTGCAATTTGATGGAAGATCTTATAGCGATTGGAAACGCTCAATGTTCATTACACTAATAGAATAAATGCTTATTGCTGCGGTCAAAAAGTGCCATATTGCGGCGGTTTTGGCCGCACAACAATTAAGGGGGGCAGCAATAGGTAATTACTATATTGCTGCGGTTTAAAACCGGAACAATATTTGAACATATTGCTGCGTTTTTTGGGCAAAAACCGCAGCAATATATATATTTTTAATATTAAAAATACAGGTATATTGCTGTGGTTTCTTCCCGCAACCGCAGCAATATACGCATGGCAGGTAAAAATTATTTTTTTTTCATTACTCAAGCGTAAATTTTTGGTAGTCATACACTTATAATATTAACATTTTTAACCCAAACTATCAAATATTTAATAAAAATAATATTTTACAAACCCTAATTACAAAATATATATAAAAAATGGAAAACAGACTAATAAGGAAAAATTAAAAAAAAAAAAAAAAAAGAAAAAATTAGAAATATACAAAGATCTAAATAAAACAGAAGTATAGAGAGAATTAACAAAAATATTAAAATAAAGCCCTCAAAAAACTTAAAACGATGTTGATGGAGAATGCGAACCGACCCTAAACCCTCAAAAACATCAAACGACGTTGATGAAGCCCTCAAAAACTTTAAAAGAAACAGAACCACGAAAAATTTGTGGTTTTTTGGCCATTTATCCCAAGGAAAGCCGTGATTGAATCTTTCTTTTCTTTTTTTTTTTAGTTTGTGCTCTGTTTTTCTCTCAATTTTGTGATGGAGAATGCAAACCGCCGTGCAAACCTTGGTTGAAGCCTTCAAAAACTTAAAACGACGAACGATCTGGTGGTTGAAGATGAAGATATGCGAATGCGAACCACCAGATCGAGGCGAGGGATGCTTCTCGCGACGGAGATATGGGCTGAAATTCGAGGCAAAGAATCCGGCGAAGAATTTTGATGAAAGGAAGAGAGGAGATAAGGGAGGAGAGGAAGAGAGGAGGAGAGAGAGAGAGATGAATTGAGGCGTTAAACTGAATAAAGAGGAGGAGAGAGAGTAAACTTAATGAAGAGGAAGAGAGGGAGGCGTGAAAGTGTTTGAGTATATGAGGCGTAAATTGTGAGTGTCATAATAATATCATTTCTCTTGTAAATGATATCAGTTTATGTAATCTTAAGGTATAAAAAGAGTTAAAAAATAATAACTAAAAGGGAAAAATAATATAATTTTACTGAAACGCACTAGTAGAGAAACGTCGATTTGCGTCAGACCTGGGACCCCTATTTGCATCGGACATGGGTCCGGCGGTAGCAGGTCTCGACGCAGATGAACTATAATTGATCTGCGTCGTATGCGGAAACGACGCAGATCGTTTAGCTATTTGCGTCGCACCTTGTATACGGTGCAATGCAGATGGCTCTCCTCAGCCCAACAAAAAAGGGAAATTTGCGTCGCACATAGCCAATGGTGCGACGCAAATCACAAATCTGCGTCGCACGCAGGGCTTTGTGCGACGCATAGACTTCATTTTTTTTAAAAAAAAGTAGGATTTGCGTCGGTTGGAGGGCCACATCCGACACAAATGGCTCATTTTTCCAAAAAAAAAGAAAGATCACCATTAACAACCAGATCTAAATTTAAGACTTGAAAACAGAGTTTATACTTTTACAAACTCTGTTTTCAAGTCTTAAATTTAAAACACCAACCAGATAGACTTGAAAACAAACTTCAAAAAAGAGACAAACTCACATGAACGAAAATAAAACACCAACCAGATCTAAAAATGTCAAAATCATATTATACTAGGGTCGAACCCAACATGGATGAAATACAAAATGTCAAAACAGAATGAAACACATGAACGAAAATAAAACAAAATCAAATCTAAAAACTGAACGATAATAAAACGAAATTGAACATAAAAATTAAACGAAATTGAACCTAAAAACTGAACAAAAATAAAACTAAATTGAATATAAAAATTGAACGAAAATAAAATATTATTCTTCTTCAATTTTTTTCTTTGTCAGATCTAAAAAATACATAACGAAGATAAAAAATTGAACCTAATAATCAACAAAATCAGATCTAAACAAACTCCTCGTTCTTCTTCAGTTGTTCTTTGTCAAATTTATTGAAATTCGAACTGGGAAAGCGAAGAAATGTCGACAGTCATGAAATTGAAAAAAAGAGGAGGTCTTCAAACAAATCTGGAAAAAATGACAAATAACTAAAAATTAAGACATGCAAAGAAAAAGGCAAAATAAACAAGTTACCTTATTCTTGGAGTGCGAAGAACGAAATCAGTAGACTCATAAAACAAAATTGGTATATGTTGAACGAACGAAATTTCACGAACAAAATGTAGTGAAGCGTGAAGAAATTGAAATGATGAACGAACAAAATGGAGTTTTTAGGTGAAGGGAACACGAAATGGAGTGAGTGAGGGATGGGGGGAGAGAGAGAGAGAGAGGAGAGTGAGAGTGGAAGCGGCGGGCTGTTGGAGTTTTTAGGTTTAAGTACCAATACGTTAAGTATAAGGCTGGAGTTTTTAGGTTAAGTTGTGGGTCGCGGATCTGCCTCGGACGGGCCATGAAGTCTGACGCAAATTGGGCTTTTGCAATGCGCTAAAGTACCATGCGACGCAGATCCGCGAAGACGATTTGCGTCGTATATGTCTAAAGGTCCGACACACATTGGGCTTTTGCAACGCACCTATGGTATATGCGACACATATAGCTCATATTGGTGCTCATTTACACATGATGTGCGTCGCACTCTTCTTCGCGTGCGACACAAATGACCCTTTTGCGTCATTTTGCTTTACATTCGACGCAATTGGGGCGAGGCAAATCGTCGTTTTTCTACTAGTGACATGACATAAAAGTCGGTAATAATGATATGAAACAAACCAATAATGATAAGAAAAAGTTTTATAATGACATAAAAGATTTAAAGATGGCATGAAATAGTTTCAAAATGATATGAGACACGCCAATAATGTCATGAAATAAAGAGTTTTATAATGACATAAAAAAGATATAATAGTTGTGTAAGAAGTTCTTAAACAATAAGATATGGTGTAACATGTTACACCAAGATGCACTCTTTATCAAAATCAAGATAATGTCATGGATTTCAATCAAAACCAAGAGTTAAAATGGACTGTCGTTTCAAGTGCATATTATGAAATAACTGACTTATTTTCATTTTCTTCATTAACGTGAAATTCCCCTTCAAAATAATAAAAGTGATTTGCATAAAAGTCTAGAATTCTCTATCCTCTTACTTTAAATGTCGTGATCTTACCACTACTTGTATCTCTTATACGAAACCATATTCCTAATATGACTATGTATTATGTTATTCTCTTTTTATTAACACAATTTAAAAAACAATATGGGGCATTGTTCATACCCAAGCAGTAGTTTGTTATCAAAAGACGTAATCACTTTTTAATTTCGTTTATGTCACAAAATGTACAAATTATATTTTATTCTTACTTTGACAATAAACATATATAATAATCACACATATGACACATGTGAGCCATTAGTAGGCTACGAGATAATTAATTTGTAATTTTTATTACCGTTTTTCTTTTTGGGATATTTTGAAATACTTTTACCATTTTCTTGTATTTGGAAAATTTATTCCTTTTAACCTCCTTCGTTACACCTCAATCAATAAACTTACAATTTTGCAGTACTCCAATTACTCCATCCTTTTCTCTTTCTTATTTTTCACTCCTATCACATGAGTGTTGTTCTAATTATTTTTAATAACCATTCTTTCTTAATATGTGTCAAAATAAAATGGTTAACGTAATAGAAAAACGAAGAAAGTACTTGTTAAGAGAAACTTTACATGTGAATTAGTGTTACATCAACGAAGAAAAAAAATGGTTGACTAACATATGTCCTTTCTTCTTTTTTTTAGTTGCACTGCTGGACTTTTGCACAAATATTAAGAAAAGAGGAAAGAGAACCAATCTAATTTACCCACATATTTGTTTTGTTAATTAATTGGGTTGAATGATAGGTGAAATGTGGGTAAAAACTAGCCCCAAAAGTTTTGCCAAAAAAAAGAAATTGTGCAACTAAATAAAGCACTCCAAAGTAAAAAATTGTGTATCTAAATGAAAACACCCCAATTAAAAGTAAAAATTGTGCAACTATAAGATAGGTGCTTCACGTTATTACAACGGATTATTTGCCTAGAAAGGGCTCAACTATTCCCCATTTACTTTAATAAGTCCCACCTTTTGATTATTCCCTGTAGGACCCATGTATTATATTTAGGTTCTCCTATAAGTTCAACACTAGTGGAAAAATAAGGAAGGGCTGCGTTTTTGGCCAGCAGCCCTTTCCGTAGCAGCCCTTCAATAGAAAAGAAGGGTTGCGATTTTTGACCGCAGCCCTTCACAATGAAGGGCTGCGGTTTAGGCTCGAAACTGCATCCCTTCCAAAATGGAAGGGTTGCGGTTTTGGGCCTAAATCGTAGCCCTTTTCACATAGAAAGGATGCGGTTTTAGCCCAAAACCGCAGCCCTTTTGGACCCCAAAAAAATATTTTTTATTTTTTTTGCATTTTTATGTCAAATTGACAGAAAATCAAATCCAAACTGATAGAATTATATAACAAAATCAAACAGCGAAAATTAACAAGAATTTCAGATCTAACAAAAACAAATAAATCATTCGCAAAATGTACAAACAATCTCATCTGAAACAAAAATCACAGGAAATAATGAGAGCTCACAAATATTAGGTGAATTTCGATAAGAAATCAAACATTTGCTTGTTTGTAGCACAATCAAACCAAACACCACCACCATCACTCATTCCTGATTTCTGTTGTTCTCACTCATCGGCACCTCCTTCACTCCTCTACAATCTACGACACCTTCTTCATCGTTCTTCAAATCTCCGTGCTGGGCATCATTATTGTTGCATTCTTTACAACGTTGAGGAGATCACTGACCCAGGCCAGGAACAAGCATAGAAGAGTACGACACAAATTGCACTCTTCCTCTCTCTCTTCCCCATTTCTAACCCTTTTTTTTGGGTAGCGAATTCAACAACCAACATCTTATTTTCATTGTTTAGCAGAATCCCAAATTTCAGAAGTCAATAATACATATTTATAGATCTGAAATTTTTAGCATCATTCCCTTCCTCGATTAATAATCAATCACTAGATAGTGATTGCAACTTCTTTCCAAAATAAATCCCAATCCAAAACTTCAGCATAAATGATTCCTAAAAAAAACCGCAGATGATGAAGATAAACCAGTACCAAGATGAAGATAAACCAATAACATCTTCTATCTTGTCGGAAACTTCAATGTCACATCCTTAAAAACACAGACCTAACAAAACCAATACCAAGATGAAGATAAACCGATCATGACAAAATAATCATAAATGTGGTGAGATGATGACCGGCATGGTGATGACAAGGGAGAGTGAGAGAGAAGGGAGGAGGTGAGAGATAAGGGAAGAAGGTGAGAGAGGCGTGCGTGAGAGAGAAGAGCAGTGAGTTTTAATTTGTCAGAAACCCTAAAGCCCTTGCAATTTCTTTTAAATTAAAGTCATTTTAAAAAAAAAGCCCATAAAGGGTTGCATTTTTAAAAAACCGCAGCCCTTTATTACTTAAAGGGCTGCGTTTTTAAAAAACCGCAACCCTTTATTACTTATACGACTGCGGTTTTCGGCTAACCGCAGCCCTTCACTATTAAGGGCTGTGTTTTTAGAAAAACGCAACCCTTCCATTTTTTCCCCTAGTGCAAGTTAACTTATAACCTGTTGAGAAGGTAAACAAAAAGTTTAAAAGTGGGACCCACATCAGGTTTTAAATTAATTTTCCAGGTGCTGACTTTATTACTCTCAGAAAAGGTAAGTTGACAATTTTTCGCCTTTCCCCCTAAAACTTCCATTGTCTTCTTCCTCGCAAGCAATTGCTTCCTTCCTCTGCTACCACCATTAACGAAGGTGCGCAAGAATTTTTTTTTTGTCATTCATTCAATTGGTGGCGATTCTTCAGTAGCAAAGTTGAGGAGATTTTATTCTTCAAGTAAGTTTTCTCTTCTCATTTTCTCCCTCCCCAAATTATGAATTTTTATTTTATTAATGTTAAATAAGTAGGAGTATCTATTTAACTTTTCAGTGACCTTTAGTTTTGTTAGTTAAATCAATTTAAGGTTTTAATTTTGATTGTTGTCTGAATTTTGGGTTTTTTGTTTGTTGAAGTCTGCGCATGTCCCCCTCCCCAAATGATAATGTAGTTCTAATTAAAATGCTGCTCTGGTTTGTCCTTGTTTTGTGAATGTTGTAGTCCAGGGAAAGTGTTTGTTTGCGTTTCTGGCATGGTGGTTTGTTTAAGGACAATGGAGGGAAAATGGAGTACATTGGTGGGGCTGGTAGAACATTTGTAGTGGATCCTGATGAACTCTGTTGGTGGTTTTTGGAGGATATATATGGCTAAGAAACGTGGTACTTATAGGACAATTGAAGGTTTTTTACTTTTTTTTTTTGAGGGGATAAGGTTTTTTACTTGATTCATGGGAAAACACTAAATGATGGGTTGAGGATGGTTTACAATGACTCTGAGGTGCTTCAAATGGGTGCATTTGTGATGAAAACCAAGTTTAATGATTTGTATGTATTACATGGAGTAGATAAGCCTTCAATGTTAGATGATGGAATCCCCCAACCTCTCCCACCCATCCACATAGACACAACAGTAGCAAATGCAAATGACACGGACAAAAAGGATGAGGCCCCACCCAAAGTAGCAAATGCAAGAAAAAGGACTCCACCTAAAAAGTTGAGCCCAATTAGGTCAAGTCAAAGGTTGAAGGAATGCCAACTTATTTTTCCTATAGACCTACCTCCCCCATATAACCCTGCCTTTTCAACACCTATTATTAACACCCCAACTGTTGAGCACCCCTCCCAACCCACATCAGACCAGCCCTCCCAACCCACATCAGACCAGCCCTCCCAACCTCGCACAACAAACCAGCCCTCCCCACCTCCCACAATAGACCACCCCTCCTAACCTCTTACAACAGAACACCCCTCCCAACCTCCCACAACAGATCACGCCTCCCAACCCACTGTTGACAAAACACCATCAAAGAACAACAAGAAGACAAAAAAATAACCATCCCATCCCACTATGAATACAAATAATAGCAAGAAAACAACCAAGAGGACAAAAAAAACCCTGGTGAAACTAGCAAAGCAAAGCAAACACCTCCTATACCTGATGAGGCCTACATATCTGACCAAGAGACATTCCCACATGATTATTACCAATGGTATGACTGTAGGCCAGATAGTCCACTTATTTGAGTGAGTTACTAGGTTCATAGCAGGAGATTTCAGATGATACAGATCCTGGTTATGAGCCTTCAACTGCTAGTTCAGAAGAAGAAGATATAAGGAAGGTGGTTGATGATCCTGAAATTGATGTGGAGGAGTTGAGAAATCTAGAGGTACAGGAGGAACAAGAACCTCCAGAATTAGAGGGAGAAGGTGTTGAGTGTGGTGAATATCCACATACTAGTGATGATGAGTTGCAAACTGCTAGGAGGACGGTGAAAGCAGAAAATCTGAAATTGTTGCTACTTGCTCAGCAGCTACAGAAAGAGGCAAATGAGGGTAGGATTGGAGGTGCAAGTAACATATCTAGGGAAAATGATGTACCTAATAAGGGAGACTGTGTGAGTGATTACTATGATAGTGAGGATGACCTTGAAACACCAAAGTATAGTGATGAAACACCTTGGAGGTCCTGCACGTGCAAGAAGTGGAACTTAACTGGCATCCCTTGTTGCCATGCAGTTTCATGCATTTTCTTCTGCCACAAGGATGCAGAAGATTATGTTTGTGGCTACTACACCAGGGACATATATTTGCAGTCTTATGGAGGTTCAATCCCACCTGTTGTTGGTGATAGACATTGGCCAAAGATCAACTCCCCTCTAAACCCACCCCCAATGAAGATAGGTCATGGGAGGCTAAGGAAAAATCGACGGTAAGACCCCCATGAAACCCCAAAAGCCTGGTAGGTTAACAAAACATGGAATTCAAATCACCTGCAACATATGTCAATCAAAGACCCACAACAAAAGAACATGTCCTAATAAGGACACTACTACTAGTGCACCTCCACAACCTCCATTAAAGAGATGCAAGTCAACCGCTGCAATAGATGTAGAATCTAGCACAAGAATGGCAGGAACACCACAAATTGATAACTTGATAGCCACTACAGAACCAAGTAAAACTGGAAAAAATGGAAGAGTTATCAAGAGGGGTGGGTCTGGTGTTGGAAGGGGTGGGTCTGGTGTTGAAAGGGGTGGAAGAAGTGCTGGAAGGGGTAGAAAATGGAAAAATGTAAGTGCACTGCCAACTGAATAACTTTTTTTCTGTTCATCAACTTTTTTACCATTTTTAACTTGTTTAGTTTCATTATGGTGTAGCAGATGCCAAAAGGAATTGGTGTTTTAATTGGTGAAGATGGATCAACAATGATGAGTGTTAGTTTTTTTCTTAATTTGAGTTGATTTTTTCCATACTTTTTCTGGCTACCACACTTGTACACTTCTACATTGTTTTACAGGCTCCTGGACAGATTGAAGGTCCAAGGTTGGTGACTCAACCTACTGTTACAACAACATCAGGCTATCCATTAGGTAGTCAAGCATCAACCAGCCATTTATGAAGACATGTCAGCTTTGGCTAATTCAACTCATGTGAATTATATTTTCACATTCTTTTAGCTCTTATCTTAAAACATGTGGAAAGATTAATGTATTTTGTTAAGGCAGTAACAATTGCAACTTTGTTATTTGGGGTGTATTGACATCAATGTGAATTTTTAACTACTTTTGAACACTAATTTATGTTGGTCAATTCATTCTTCATTGATTTTTGCAAAATAGGAATACATCATTCTTCATTTATTAGGCAAAATAGGAGTATGTAACCTCCATTACAAACTTCCTAGTACTTACTTACCCCCTAGTACAAAACAATCCCCATAACCATACCCACTGCCCCACTAAACAACCCAACTACTTAATGAAAACCAACACAACAGCAAACAAAACCCATGAAATAAACAACCCAACAAGAGCAAATTTTTCCCCCCTTGCACTCTTATCTCTTCACACAATTTCTCTTTCTTCAGCTTCAATTTGTTTAATTTCTCATCCAGAGACTTATACAAGAGCTCCAGTTCAGCAATCGTAGCATACTGCTCCAACAGTGTTGACTGTAGGTCACTACACTTGGGGCAGTCAGAGTCCTTGCATTCCCATCTAAAAAATTTGCAATCCTCAACCTAATAACAAAAAAAATTCAAATATTAGTATCTCAATTGCATTACCAAAGCCCTAATTTCGAATGCCTAATTTAAGAACCCTAATTTCAAAGGATTCATGTAAGCCCTAATTTCCTATTTTTAGGTATTTCAATAGCATTAACAAAGCCCCAATAACAAAGAGGGAAGGTTCAAATTAAGCAATTTTAACACTAATTCACACTTACAGGCCACAACGCACACCCATAAAACTTCCTCCCTTTATTTGGTCCTCCATTTTTGACAATCCTCAACATCGAAGGAATGTTATGGTTACATACCACATCCAATTGCGCACCTCCTGAATGTCTTGAATTCGAAGAACCTCTAGAGTGTTGATGAGCAGCCATGGTGGAAGGAAGGGATGAAGGAAGGGATATGAAGGAAAATTGCGCTGGGGTGAAAGAAAGTAAGGGATGAAGTTTAAATGAAGGAGGGAAGGGAAAATCACGTGTTTTCATTAATTTGAAAGCACGTGCCTCATTAATTCTACTACAGCAGGTAAGTGACCTGCTATGACTTATAAGAGAAACTAAATATAATACATGGGTCCTATAGGGAATAATCAACAGGTGGGACTTATTAAAGTAAATGGGGAATAGTTGAGCCCTTTCTAGGCAAATAATCCTATTACAAATTGGTGTTGAGGAAATTATACCAAATCATTAAAAAATCATAGTCTCTAGGAAACCCCTCTCTCCGAAGAAACTCCTTGACTGAGAAAGTAAAACCCCACCTTCAGCCGACAAAACAAAAAGGTTAGCCGGCAGCGGCTCCTGCAACCTTTCGTAAATTCCTTCTCAATCGTTAGGTGGACTACATACAAACTTCTCATTTCGATCCGTAAGCTTTTAATTCCTAACTAAAATCATCGTCTTATCATTATTATAATTCCGTACCTTTAACGAATCACTTTAAAATAAGAAAAACTTCTCCAGCTGCTTTCACTCACTAAATTGTAGAGACTACCTTTTCTCTGTGCAATTATTTCTTTATAATGAATAATCATCCATCTCCTCGCCATAATCATCCAAATCCATATAATAATCCTAGCCAAAACCCTAATTATTTTCAAAGGATGGGTATTCTCATGCACCATCAATCTACCAATTACAGCCTTCCATATAATAATTGGTCTTACGTGGTCGTGGGAATGTTCTTCAACATGTCACCTCCAAACTCGAGTTTGGTGTTTAATATAGTTAATAATCATTGGGATTTGCGTGAATAAATCTGCGTTTATCGTACTGATCCGGCCAGTGCCAGCCTATTGCTGCTGCCAAACGATGCTACTTGCGCTACATAGCATGGCTTTTCGGCTTAGAGCAACCACAACGACGTTTCCTTTGCCAAGAAGTCTTACCTTCGTGCTTGCTTCGGTGTGAGCTTCTTCTGATTTTGAAAGTAGTTAGTTGCCACGTTATCGGTCATGATGGTGAACCGACTTCCGAGCAAGTAGGGCCTCCATATGCGCAAACAAAAGATGATTATGGTCATTTCTTTGTCATGCAGTGGATACCGTCGTTCCGTGTCGTTTAGTTTGTGCGACTCGTAAGCGATCGGGTGTCCCTCTTGCATGATCACCCCTATGATGGTGAAGTCGGATGCATTGGTGCGAAACTTGTTGTAGATGCTGCACATGATCTGGCACTGTGTCGCTATACACGACGATATCGTCGTGATAAACGACAACAAATTTATCTAAAAAGGGCTAGAAAATTTATTCATTAAGGTGCAAATTAAAAAGTAGCAGGGGCATTGGTGAGTCCGAACGACAGCACCAAGAATTCATAAGACCCATAGCGAGTGACGCATGCCCTTTTTGGTTCATCTCCTTCGGCTATACGCATATCCCAATACCCCTACCGAAGATCAAGTTTAGAGAAGTACCCGACTTTACCGAGCCTGTTGAACAAATCGACAACCAAAGGAATCGAATACTTGTTCTTGAAGGTTACCTTGTTAATTGAGTGCTCGGTAATCTATGCACATGCGCAAGGACTCGTCATGCTTGCGCTAAAATAAGACTGGAGCATCGTAAGGCGCCTTCGACGGTCGGATGGATCCTTCTTCTAACAGTTCCTTGAGCTTAGTCCGTAACTCTTCTAGCTCTGGTGGACCCATAAGATAAGGCCCCATGGCTAGAGGCCTTACTCCTGATTCTAACTCGATCTCATGGTCAACCTCCCGTCTTGGTAGGAGCTTCTTTTTGGCAACATCACCTATTCGTTCTCCTTCAAGGTTTCGGACACCTCCTTCGAGATGTCCCCTTGTTGAGCCTCATTCACGACGAGTGTCGCTAGATATGTTGCTTGCCCCTTTTAGATGCCTTTCTTGACTTGCATAACTGAGATGAGGTTGGCCTTGACCACCTCTCGAGTGATTGGGATGAAACACGCTTCATAGCCCTTGGCGATTTTCATCGTTCTGTCCTTTTAGAACGTTCATGGCTTTAATGAATCCATGAACTCCATGCCCAACACCAGGAGAAGTCGTCCATGGGGACGACGGTAAGATCGATCGTTCCCTTCCATTCGCCCATGTGAAGGGAAACACTCCGAGCTATGCCATGGATCGGCAGTGGTGAGGTTTTGATGGTTTTTAATGTGTCAGGTTCCTTGGCATATCGTAGCACTAACCTTGCGGCTTCCTTTTTGGCTACAAAGTTATGTGATGCACCCGTGTCGACGAGTGCCTTAGAAGTCCTACCATTTACGACAGCCTCTACAAACATAAGTGATGACTTCTTAGTACCGAAGCGTAAATACCTTGGCTATGTCGTCTTATCCCTTTGGCCTTTCGATCTCAGCCTTGACACTGCTGAGTAGACGCAAAGTGCCCATTTGCGTCTCATCCTCGGACTTTTGCTTGTGTGCCGCAACAATAGCATTGAGCTTTTAAAGTTGCGAACACTCCCTAGCAAAGTGTGGCCCTCTACACAAGAAGCAATCGTGGTTCTTTGGTTTGCCATCGGAAAAGGTTTTGTCCTTACCTTTATCCTTCCTCTCGTATGGCTTGTTTGGTGGAACTACCCCGCTTCGTAGGCTTGGCTCCCTCACCTTTCTCCTTGCTACTGCGATTCTTGTTGCCGCTCTTCTCCTTCCTTGTGTCTTATTTATACTCGAACAGAGACTCGGCAACTACGATGGCGTCCATGAGCGTCTGCACATTGTGTCACTTTAGCTCTTGCTCGACCCATCGCTGAAGACCATCCATAAAGTAGAGAAGCTGAGTTTTCTCCGGCCTATTTGAGAGTTCTAACATGAGCGAAGTATACTATTTGATGTATTCCTTAATCGATCTTGTGTGCTCAGCCCGTATAGCTTTTTCAACGCAATATCTTCCGCATTTTCCGGATAAAACTGCTTCTTAAAATCGGCTTTAAACTCGCCCCACGTCTTGATTGAGCAAAGCCCCTTCTTGGCGTTGGATTCACGCCTTCTCCACAGGTTGACATCATCCCCAAGTACATGGTGGTGGTGTTGATCTTGGAAGCATTGTCTTCCGAGCGTAGCTCGTCGAAGTATTTTTCTACGCTCCATAGGAAGTTGTCGATTTCCCTCGCATCCCGCTTCCTATGGTATTTTAACGGCTCCGGAACTTTCAGCTTCGGACCCTCTCGAATCGTGGCCCCCCGGCCACTACCGCCTTGCAAAGAATCACGTCATCCTTGACGGATCGAGTTGCTCCTTTAGTGCTTGGAGCTCGGCCGTAAGGCTCTCCTTCATTAGCTCCAACTTTGCTGAGATCGAGTCGGCGACCTCATTTACGAGTTGTTGGACTGCCCCCTTGGCTTCAGCTACCGTTGTCGACGTCCCAACCTCCAGCACTTGGACTCGGCTATCGATCCCGATGTTTTATCCAAGCATTTCCTATGAGGATTTGATCTCCTCGATGCCTTGTTCGACAACCCCAACGTTGTCGACAAGGTCGCCCATCACAAGCTCGACCTTAGCAAGACGACTATCGCGCTCCGAGGTCGTTTGCTTCTTCTTCCATGGGGTTTCATCAATGACCCCGGATCCTGCAACGCCTTCCTTTTGTTGTTGTGTTAACATCGTAACTTCCTGCACTGAACTTCGTATGCACCACGATTAGCACACCATCGTCAGCAAGGTCACGCCCCTAATGATCGTTGCTGCTCTGATACCACGTGTCACGTGCGGATAGATTTCTTCGACGTTGCACTCTACCTACTAGTGTCACACTCCCGTTGGAAAACTAGTCAAGGCACTCGTATGCTGGATAGACTATGTGGCTACGAAAATTGCTAAGTGTGGAAGCTAGAGCACAAGAGAAATGCTTTGAAAGAATGCTTTGTATTGATGGTTAGAGAATACAAGTGGAGAGCTTTCTTGGATGGATGTACAAATGAATGGGGATCCTATTAGCCTCCAGCCTAGCTTACCCTAATTCTAGAGAGTTTCAAAATCTCCTCAATTGAAGCTTTCTACACAAGTCTCCCTAGAACCTCCTACACACTCTACAAATATTATATACAAGGAGGAGCATACAACACTCATGCACTGTGACCTGATTCTCGGCCTTAAATAAAAAAATCTGGCTTGGCCATTGTCTTTATTGGCCCAAAATTTGGTGGACCACCATATTTGAGCCTATTTGGAGATCTTTTGACCCATCAGATGCCTTAAGGCATTAAAGCCATTGTTGGGCCATCGGGTACCGCCTGGCCCATTGCTGCTGCCCAGCAATGCTGTGGGGAATTTTTGCGACGAGTCGTGACATGTTGGTGCTACGAGTTGGGGAAGAATGGTGGTGGTAATGTATTGTGGTGTCGGATATGGTGATAGTGTGGTATAAGATATAAAATGGTGTGGTGTATGATATGCCTTGTATGATAATTCCAAATCTCACAACATAACTCCAACATGATCACCTACAAGCAAAACCAACCATGGAAAGAGAAACGAGACATGTACAAATAATAATAACTAAAAGGAAATAAAATTAGAGAATTAAACTAAATAATTTATAAATTACTAAAACAAACAAAATAAATAAATAAATTATGAAATTAAGAGCTAAAAGCTAGTAAAAATAATTAATTACTCCAATTAAGCTACAAAATGTAAAAAGAAGAAATAAAGGCTAAAAAAGTAGAAATATATGTAATTAAATATATATGAAAACAATGTAAAAACTGCTCTTACAAGTGACATAAATGTCACTTATCAGTCCCCACATAACACCTCCTAGCCACGACCCATATCTATTTCCCCACCTATATGTGCACGACCATGACGAGTTTGAGTTCTCTCCAGAAGAATACTATGACACAACACCAGATTTTTGTCCACCACAAATAAACCCGCATGAGCAATACTATTCGGATGACAACTTATCAATTCATACTAATCCACCACCTCATTTCCCAAATTCCTCTATGTGTAACTAAACACCTTCGTGGCTAAGAAATAGGTTAAATATCAGTCCAGCCCCCCAGAAAATGCTTTGGTTTAATTTTACCATGGATTATCGTGCCTTAGTGGCTCCTAACCTCATGCCCACTCACACACAAGTCCTACCCACAAATCTAGAACTCAACCTCCCTCCAGCATTTCCAAGGGCAACGAACAAGGTTTACCCGATCAAGCAAGCCACTCCTCAAGCCCATAACACCGAGGTTTGTTTCACAATTTACATTCTCAAGTTGGGCATAGAGATCTACAAAATTGGCCACCCAATTATGTATTCCCACTCGAGCCCAGCATGATCCAAGGCTGATCCAAAACACAAGGGCTGAAAACATAAATACTACAAACTAAGGAACAATGGAAACCCTAGTCTCCCAAGGTTCGGCTCCTACTCCACCGGTCCTAAATGAAGCAGGGCCCAGTTATTGGGTTGAAAGAGCACTGAGAATTCCATATTCAGTTGAGCCTCAAAATTTCAATCTAAACAGTCATAATGGGTAATATAACTCCAACTTTCACCTTTCAAAACCGTCAGAACATTAAATATACCTCATGATACCAAGTGAACAAAAGTAATGTCTTGACTTAGATTTATAAAATCTTTTACCTTTAAGATACATAAAATAGTTATGACAATATGTTTGGTTTTTTATTTTGTCGAAAATAACATAATATTTTTACCTAAGTATTTGGCATCCTCAAAACATGGAATACAACAGCAACACTAATAACTCTAAAATGGAGAAATAGATTATAAAAAAATAAACGATTAACTATTACAAAGTGGAGCGTCCTCGCCTCGAAAACAAATACAATACTACACCAACTCGCATCAACTTCAACTTGCGAAAGATTAACTTACGGCTTCAATATCGAAAGAACTTTCATAATTTGATAATACTTTCTTTTAATCAGGGGGAAAAAGAACGCGACGGAGGAGACAAAGCTTACACTCCGACGGTGGGGGTCGTCACCCAACCATTCACTTTATTTTTAGCCAATAACCGCGACTGGTCCGGAGTACATTTTTCCGTTGATTCCATCAGCCATCCACAAGTTTTCCATTACCTGATATATCCCCCCGATTATTGCCCCACAGAGCAATGGGCAGGTTTTCCTGTGGGACCCCCCCTCCAAGGTTCACAGTTCATGGGGGTACTGTTCGTGTCACCTCATTCGTCGACCCAGACGAGGCTACTTTCTCCTTTTAGATTACTTTCCATTCTCATTCATAACTCAACTATATCATTCTTAGAATTCTTCCATAGTTATAATAATTCATAATAATCTTTGACCAACAAACTAAACCAAATAATTTTTCCTTAGGCAATTATGATTGCATCACATAGTATCTTTAGAAGGAAGCTTTTCAGCCAATACATATATATATTTTTTTCTATGCAATCCAATCCCAATTATGAAACTTAATGAATCACGACAATTAACGAATAATAATATTTGATAACTATCAACAATAACACAAATGGTCTCTCAGCTAGAATTAACTCACGAGAGTCACTAACGTGTTTCCATACATCACATACTTTTGCATATGAATATCTTATATTTGCTTACACTTCATTATTATCAATCTACATTTACCTCCACGATGGTAACAATAATTATCAAGCATAAATAGTCATCGCAATAAGTCTCTCTCTTAGAATTAATTAAGGAGAGTTAACATAAAATTCTACTCAAGATTCATGAAACAAGGATTGATTAAACCTAATTATTTATGGGTCATGTCGTCTCGTATGTCCAATTCCGATTGTTAATACAAATGACAACCATTAATTAATTATATTCCTATCTAGTAGAACGAGTCAATCTCGTTTTCAATTAGAAGTCATCTAACCATATAACTGAAACTACCTTGAAGTATTTCATGGACTTATACTTACTTAAGTAATATGAGGTATTAACTTACTTTTGATGGTTACTAATTAAATCATAGAATAACCCGATTATATTACTCCATCTACCAATATCAAAGTGAAATCTTATTTTACTCAATATAGGTATCTAATTCCATAATTGAATAAGCAATAATCAATCCTCAACATATTATTAGCCACTGTTGATTACCCCTTTCCAATATTATTTCTAGCACCAACGAAGTCACATCCTTCATTTAAGAGTCAATCAAACTGAATCTCTTACAAGTTAACCTTGATTAACTCAAGGCTCAATCAATAAACAAAGAAATGGGTAATGTATGTTTTACTTTATAAACAACATAGGAGTAGCTTACTAAACTACCAGCTTAATTTAGTAAGTATTACTAAAAGAAATAAACATCTTAATCTCCTTTTATTAAACTATAAATAGTATTATGACTTTATTACCTTTATCCGTTTATAGCGTATTTTCTCATCACATTAACTCAAATGTAGTTACAGATAAATCTCACTAGTGGACTTTATGATGAGTCATTCACTACTTTTAATAATCTTAATGAATAAATACTTAATTAATTTCTTTCCTACTATTTTAAGTAAACTAATATGATTACTTGAGTATTAGAGTGTAGTTATATAGTTTTCTAATTAATTAACATAACCCTTACACCTTCATAATTGTTATCCTTTTTTTTATAACTCCACAATGAACTTCAAATACTACTATACTTTGACAATATAAATACTATACAAAGATTAAGAACTTCCTATCAACATTGGAACCAAAAAACTTAGGTTGTCTCTTACTAATTAACTCATAACATTCCAGATCCATAATTATTAAATAACAACTATTATACATACATGTAACTTATATAACTAAGAGTAATCCAATTACTTCCTTAAATATAAATCGGTCGTAACTTATGTAAAGCTAAGGATGGTTTTAATGTGTGGCTGGAGGATTTTCCTCCAGAAATAGCTAGTACTGTAAGTGCAGACATGTGTTTGGAGTCATAATATTTTCCTCTTTCCCGTCAAAAAAAATATATAAATCGGTCGTAACTCCACTCAAAGCTCATTGATTAAGATGTAGCTAAATTAAAATATTCAATTTTACAATAATAACCTCCTAAGAATAATCACCGCTCTGCAAACGCTTCCAACTTCGTAACTCAATTTCATGATTATATTTTATTGTTGCACTACTTACTTGCTATAAACCTTTAAACAACCTTGCTTAGGAATCTAATTTTTATGTAATTTCACTAATAAAGCTAAAACTACTAATTAAAACCAATTAAGGTTGTGTTTGGGAATGATGAATTCATTTCAATTGCTTGATTTAAAATGCAGGAAGTCAAATTCTTGAATCCAAATCCAAATACTCTTGTTTGGGAAAAACTAATAAATTCATATTAGTAGGTGGAGGAGAGAGAAAGAATGATAGTGTGGGGGCTTTTTAAAAGGGGGAGGGGGGGGGGAGAGAGTGATAGATGTTTTGAGAAGTAAGCTAAGTAATTTCAAATGACAAGAAAAATCACATCATTTCAATTTCCTCATTTAATAGGCTTTACTCAATAAATCTTGAATTTGTGACAAATTCTGAATTTCAAATTCATACTCATCCAAACAATGGAATTGATCAATTCCAGAATTTGAAATGTAGTTCACCTATCCAAACATACCATAGATTGATTTGTAAATGCATCATCTAGCTATATGTAACCTCATTATCCTTAATATATAATTGATGTTAAACTTCATTCAACACCACCACGAGAACAAGACATCACAAACAATAGCACAACAACATCAACGACAACAACGCATCACCACCAACAACAATATAACAACATCAGCAACTGACAACAACAATCTAACAACCATCCCCATAATCATAATACCAACAATAGAGAGGTAAAGTATCTTTTATATTTTGTAGAGCCACACATTCAATCACTCAATTAATATCCATAGCATCAACTAATATCATAATTTCATAATCAACATATAATAATATTATTATAAACTTCAATTAGAACAAAAGCCAATTCAAAAGAAAGGTAAGGAGGGGTTAGTAGTTAGTACCCTTTTCGTCTGACCACTATCTCGCGGTGACAAAGAAGGTGACACACGACGATAGCACAACAACAACACCATGAGCACAATAACGCCAACACCTGAATCCCACGAGCATCAGCAACGACGCACGAGAGGACGAGACAGAAAATAGGGTTAGCAAACCCACTGAACTCCAGCCACGAACGGATGCGAGAGAACGTGAGCAGAGGGACGAAGAACCATGCCAACAACAACAACTCGACGATCGTCTTTCACTGGCGAGCAACAGCAAGAACCGCGACGATAACGGTCGGGAACAACCAGAGATCCACGAGAGAGAGAGTTTTGAGGAACGAGAGAGAAAGCTCGAACACGCAGCCCCGGCGAGCGGAGAACAAGCTCTGACGAGTGGCAAAAGGGAGGATTCCGGTAGACTTAAAGAGAGAGAGAGGGCTAATTGCGGTTTTGGGTTTTGGGGTTTCAGGTTTGAGATCGATGAGCTACGAGGAAACCTAAGTTTTGTTTTGGTTTTATGATGAACCAACAATGAAAGAAAGAAGATCGACTTTGGTTTTCTTAAATTCCACTCAACTATATCTATCTATACTAATATATTAAAAGGCATGCGTAAATCAGGAACGGTGCCACGTGGCTGCATAGTATAGGTTTTGATCCCGTGACCTCAAGTTCATGTACTAAAGTTTTAACCACTAGACCAAGTAGTATTTAGTGCTATTATATCAAAGTACAATATTAATAAATGAAGATTTTCTTACTCGAGACATAGCCCGGGCCTAATAACTAGTTTTGATACTAAACCCTGAACCATAAACCTTGAACCGTAAACCTTGAACCCGAACATCATCCAAAAGAGGTTTTATGATAATTTCATAAAACTAAAATAATATATATATTTCAAACTTAACAAATCTAAATATAAACTCATATTCTAACCCTAATCCGTATTTCTTTATATATGGAAGTTTTTTGAATTTTATTGAACTCATGACAATGGAAAGTTGTTTGAGTTAAGTATTAATCTATATATATATATATATATATTAAATTTATATTATAAAATAATATTTTTTATATAAATTTAGATGAATAAAATCCTCTGTTAAAGGATCCAATTCGTTCAAAAGAAAAATGTCGAGTTTAAAACTTAATTTTTTCAACCGTTTGCCTAATGAAATAACAATCAACATTCTTGGACGCGTTGCTTCTCAACAGCCATTTGATTTGTTCTGTTGCAAATTAAGGTATTGTAAATTTGATTGTTATAAACTATATTATTAATTATATATTCTAATTATTTTTTTGTTTTACCTTTTCAATAGTTGCAAGATTCTAAATACCCTTTCAGATGATGACTCTGTCATGAAAAAGGTTGCTATTGAAACAATAATTGATCGTATTTGGATGGTTAATAGTAATGCTAAGATTTTCTTTGGAAGATGCCTAGAGTGCAAAAATCCTGATGCCCTAACTCGATATGGCTTGGTAAGTTAATTTATAATAAAGTTATGGATTACAAATAGAAACTAATATATGAAATATAAAAATATTAATTTAATACAGATTATAAAATGTTTCTATTTTTTTTTTTTTTGAGGGGATAAAATGTTTCTATTAATTATGTCAAATGAGTGTACACAAATTTAACACCATGTAAATTTCATATTAAAACCATATAATGTTTCACTGTGTTTATTGCTATTTATTAAATTAAAACGTATATATTAAATTAAAATATTAATGTTGTTTATATGTTCCTTATATTTATTTTGCAGGTACAAATTTATACCCATAATAATTACAATAATGGATTGTGTAGTTTGATTGAAGCTACAAAAGTTGGACATGCTATGTCATCATATTTGCTCGGATTAATTTGGCTATCTTCTAAATCCGGAGATGATATAGAGAATGGCCACTATATTTTGACAACACTACTTAAACAACTAACGATGGAGTCAATTATAAAGTGTAGAGAATATTTAAGAGAATGTTAAAGACTATTTGGATAAGAAATAGATCGAATATGTCAGACAAGCCACCCTTGGTTTGTAAGACCAATGAAAATCAGCATATGAAGGCAAGATGTGGGATATAGAAGATGTCTATTATGTTCCTAATGGTTATGATACATTGGACTGTTATAATTGTAAGTGTGATCGAGAAGTTCGATTTTTCTACAGTGTTATGAAATAGAATATCGTAATTTATGGATTATTCTTATGTATTATCAGTGACTACTTTTCGATGGAATAAATTATATGAATAATACTACTTTTGTAGCTATTAATTTATTGTTACATTTTCTACATTATTTCGAGTTATTTTATTAAATTAATTTCATACGTTATTATTTAAGCAATTGGATGTTGGGTGAAAAAACAATAAACTTTTTATTTGCATTGTTATTATTATTTCAACCACCAATACTTACATAAAATAAATGTATAAAATAAAACAATAAATTGTGTCATTTTCTCTCAACCATATACTTTATGATGCAACAATGTATTCAATGTGAACAACTAACATATTAGTTTTGAATGAGTTGGCCGAAATTTTTGTCTATAAATAACCCCATTAACATATTTCTTTTACTTACCTTCAATACTTTTGTTTTAATAACTCTATATAAATTCTATCTTATTTTATTAGTTTTCTTCTTTTTTTATTTATTCTCTATGGATTCAAGAGTTCAAACAGAATTGAAGAATTATGTTGAAGCAACAAACTTATTTTTAGAAACATTTGCAAGTTATGAAGAGAAGATTATAGATATAGCAACAAAGTTAGATGATTTACATTGCAAAGGTCATGAAACTATGGGTTATATGGCTCAAATCATGCATGCACGTAACCAATTTGTTCTTGCACGTGAAGTTTCAGATGAAGTGATTAGTGGTATAGAAGCATCTTTGAATGATTAGGAAGATTTATCTATATATTATTATATATATTAACATTTTGTCTTTTAATATTATCCTATTTTTAGAACATGTTAAAAAAATAGGAATTATGTTCGGCTATGTATTTTTTTTTTTTTTTATAATTAATAAAGTATATTTTATCATGTGTTGGTTTGATGAATAAACATTAGCTATATAATTGCATTTTCGTATTTGTTCAAATTAAATTGTAATAAATGCAAAATTAACAAAAAAGACATTAAGACCAATACTTTAGGTTTTTTGTTTTTTTAAAAAAATATTTTAAAATAAAAAATTACGTTGAGATAATATATTTGAAAAAAATACAACTATTACATTTTGTAGCATATATAAATAGTATGTAATTCCATATATGTATAGATTTGGTTATTAAAAAAAAGTTTGTTACATTTTATATAAATATAAATATTATATTAATTGGACCATGTTTATTCACAAAAAATTATATTTATTGGAGAGCGATCTTTATATCTTCTCCATATTGTTTCTATAATTAAACATATTGTTTCCATATTTTGATATCTTTAATTGTGTGATATACATGTATACCAATTGATAATTTCCGAAATTGATATGAGAGTAACGTTTATTTTTATTTATATGGAAATTGTAAAATGTTGTCATTCTAAATAATGTACTCCTTAATTAAACATCAACCGAAATCATGTCAATCAATAAATATGGTAATTTCAATTAGTTGTTTTGTTTAAATAATAGCCCTTTATATCTATATATATCTTAACATAATAAACAAATCATTCCTAAATAATCGTGATCATATATGTCTAATTCGATTTTAAATCTTTGAATATATCAATACCTATTTCAATTGAACATATATTTTGACAATATAATTATATTATTTAATAACGAATATAATTTTATTTTTAATTCCATATATATGTTATATCTCAATGTGATAGCTTGCTTATAAAAACACATCCTACACACCTATTAACGTGTACAATTAATACACTTCAATATATTTGAGTGTTTTATCCCCCTTAGAACTAACTTATAATGGCTTCTGGAATACAAAATGAAAAGAAAATTGTGGCTATAGTGAAATAGGGAAGGGGATGAAATTATGCACTATTGAGGTTCGAATTATTAGGGTTTGGGAGAGGCCTAATTTCAAAAATCAACTTGAAACTGAAAGTATTGAAATGGTCTTGATGGATTCAGAGGTAATGTCACTACATGAGATTTTTTTTAATTTCATATATTTTATAAATAATATGGTATACTTAATTTATTTATTTTATTAATAGGGAAGTAAGATTCAAGCTAGCTGTCGAAAAGGCCTAATATTGCAATTTATGCCAAAAATTAAGGAGGGGGAATTTAGACAATTCTCCAATTTCTTAGTTCGTGAAAATGGTGCTATGGAAAAGTCAACGACACACAATTGTGTATTATCTCTTAATTACGGATCACGCATAGAGGAATGTCGAGTTCTTGATATTCCAAAATTTGGATTTACATTTGCTAAATTTGAAGATATTATATCAAAGCGGTTACCGGACACGTATTATATTGGTAATTTATATAAACAAAAATTTAAAATTAAATTAACATATTATTGTTTATTTATAAGTGATTCAGTTTATTATGGTCTATAATAAATTAATATATTCATTGTAGAGTTTGATTTATATAAAGCTTTATATATGATTTAATAGATATCATTGGACAACTGACGGGGTACAGTGGAATAACAAACTACTAAATCCCGAATGATGACTATTGAGTTGGTTGATACATGGTAAGTTATATGGTAAACAATTTAATTGCTATTTAAAATAATATTTTAAATAATACGTTGTACATATTGTATTAATATATATTGTTATTTGTATGGATTTATGTTTAGTAATACAAGCTTGAATTGTGTGCTTTGGACTACCCATGCTGACGAGATGACTCATTTCTCAAAACCGAAGGAAGTGATGGTGTTATTATTGTCATCATGCAGTTCGGGAAAATAGCTAGCTTTCATGGTTTGTTTAAATTTATCTATTTATTTATTTTTTGCATTTCTCTATATATTAATATGTATTAAATTAATTATATTATGTTACTTTGGAAATATATTATTTTTTAGGAGAGATACGTGTTTGCACTTCCCGCTATGCTTCAAGATTGTTCATTAATGACGATATTCCTGAAATTAGTAACTTCAAGAATAGGTTGGATTTCGATTTTATATTTATATTTTTTTTAATATTCATTTTTTAAATGTTATATTTATATTGCTATTTTAATATATATTATAATAATTATGTAGCTTTCCTTCAAGTGGTGAACAAAAGAGTGGACAATTGACACAATTATCTAATGACACAAATGACTTTCTAAAGGAGGAATCAATCAAGGATATTCTGATCTACTTGAGATGAATAAGGTTATTAATGTTAACTTTTCTATATCTTTTATAAGTTTATTTACTATATATTATGAAGCTGATAAAAAATGTATCCTTATATTTGTTTATTATAGGCTGGAATATGTGTTAGCTTGGCAACTATTGAAGATATTGATATTCAATATAGTTGGTACTATGATGCTTGCAAAAGATGTAATAGTGGATTGGTTAGAGAAGGAGATGTAACTCGATGTAGGAAGGACAATCATGTTGTCAAATCAACCGTCCCAAGGTAGTATGTACTTACATAATTAAATAAATAATTTGTATTAGTTTTGTAATAAACGAAAAATAATAATATAAAATTTTACAACACTCATTGTTATATATTTAATATAATAGGTTCAAGATCAAGTTCATCGTATCAGACAAGACTGCCGATGCTTCGTTCTTAATGTTTGATAAAGAAGTATGCAAGTTGGTTGGTAAGACGGCCAAAGAGATACTAGACTTGCAAGACAAGGTTATTATGAATTACTTTAATTCATTAACAGTTTTTTTAAATTGTATTTAATTCAATAATTATTAAATTTACTTATGATATACATATTCCATTATTTATCTTAAGGATGCTGAAGAAACAACATTTCCCGAGATTTCAAGTTTTTGCTTGGTAAAAGATTTTTGTTTAAGTTAAGGTTCCAGATAACAAGCCATAGATGAGAATTCTACCTACACCGTTGTAAGCACAACTAATGAGCAAAGTGTGATTGACAAGTGGATGGGACTTTACATAAAGATTGAGGTAATACAACATGACCCAATTATTAGAAGAATTACATTGAATGAATATTTAATAAGGTATATTCTTATATTAATTTTTGTTGTGTACGTATTTTCTTTTTCATAGCATAACTTATATATGAAGAAGCAAAATGAGGCGGAAAATGTCAAAGATGGTGGAGAAGAGAAGGTATGTTGAAATTCAAATACGAAATTTTTTATGAATATAATTTCTAATTATAATATTTAAATAATTTTTGTTATTTTCTTTTTTTACATCTCCTTCTATAATTACCCAATAAACGTTTCATATTGTAATGTGTAACTTTTACTAACATATTTATTTCGAACTTACGGGAATCTATAAATTCTGAAGGTGAATCATCGGCTTCTCAAATAACACCACAAAAACGACTTATCAAGTTGGAAAAAAATGGAGAGAATGATAATGACAAGTCTCCACTTGAAATGCAAGAATCTACTACAAAGAAGCTTAAGGTCATTGAAGAGTAGTTATTGAGACTATTTCGTAGTAATTAAAGAATAAAATTCCGGATTTTTTGATTATTTATTTCAAACTTTTTTTCAATAATTGCTCCATTCATAAAGACCTATATTATTGTGGTTGTTTTAAAAACAATTTATAATATTTCATATTGTGGTTTACTTGGATGCTATATTCATTTTTTTTTTTTTGTATTAATTGATTGTCTAACTAACTGTTTTAAATATTTTCAGTAGAAATACATACATAATCATTAGTCTTCTTATATAATTGTCTCATAATAAATTATGTATGCGAAAACATAATCACTTTAGATATATAATTTAAATAATAATTTTGATATATAATTTGTACAAGTTTGATAGGTTTCATATAGAATTATAGGATATGATTACTATTAATTGAATAAGTGTATTTAAATAAATGATTATGTGATATATGTTTTCTTGATTTGTACTAAATGAAATATGGGGAAAATATGAATCAATCTATACTATAAACCAACATGTAACTAACAAAAATATTATTGGTTATCCGAATTTCATTGTAAATAATATATAGATAATACTTTCCTTATAAGAGTTATTAGAATAAGTTTAATTTTCGTTAAAAAAATATACGTTTAACTTTAGCCCTGAAGGAATTAACTATAAGTACATATACATATATTCTATTAGATCATATATTATTATCAAATATTTTTAGGAAAGTATATTTTTTTCGAATATTCATTATTCCGAAAATTTATACACTAAAATCATGACCAATACATTTTGAGTTATATATAAATAAGTTCATTACACAATTTAATAGATTCAAAATTACCTCATCACTTTAGGTAAAACAAAAAAACTCATTATTGTTATGAAGCGTAAGTTAGGAAAAAAATGTATACTAAAATGTCTTCCCCAAGAAATTATTATAGATATAATTTCACGTCTTGGAGCTTTTTCTATCGCTGATTTATTTAGGTGCAAGATAAGGTACGTTATATGTTTAGCAATTGATTGAGATTTTCGTAAATTACATATATATAACATCTATATAATTATTATTCTTTATTTCTAAATGTAGTTGCAAGACACTTAATGATATTTGTGACGATGAAAAAGTTCTACAAAAACTATCTATTGAAAGCTTGCTAGACTTATCGTGGGATTACATTGATAAGATTGATGATTTGTTTGCACGATGTTTGGAGTGTAACAATTTTGAGGCTATTGTACGAGTTGGAATGGTAACTGTTTTTTTGGTAAATTAATTATATACATCAGTTAAATTATTTGTATATATTATGTTGATAATTAATATTTTATTAATTCTTCTAGGTACAATTTTTTACTCAAATGAAGATTAAAGAGGGTATTGCAAGTTTTAAAAAAGCATCAAATGAAGGCTATTTAGTTGCAACCTATTTATTGGGCCTAATAAATCTATGCAGTGAAGATGTGAATTCTAAGGAAGTTGGTTTTTTAATGATACCAGATACACTAATTAAGATGGGATTGGAAGGGATTGTCGAATGTCGGAAGAAAATTCGCTATCATTTTTCTACAATATGGATAGAAAATAAAATTACTATTCAATCGGATTTATTTGTATGCTATAACAATATAAAATGTGAGGTGAAAAGGAACCTTTGGGAAGGTGATAATTACAACTATGAAGTTTCATACGAACCTATAATACTATGTAACGCTTGCAACTGTAATCGAGAACTTTTATTCTTCCTATCATTTATGTCATAATAATATTTAGATATTTATTTTTTAATAATGTTTATTATTATATTGTTTACGCATTGTCTCCATATTGTCTCATCAATAATAACGTAACTTTCAATTAAATTTATTAGTAAAAAAAATTCTAAATAGTTTAATATTTGATTTGATTAGTATCCGATTTTTTTTCTTTTTCTAAAACAAGTAAGTAAATGTAAAAAAACATCTGTCAATTACAAATTGCCTTTTTCAAATTGATTTCGAATAAGTCATATATTTAGTTAACATAAGTATAATTGCACATTTTTTAAATTTCACATATGTTAGGATATATTTTATATAGGAAAAGATCAAGATTCACAAAATCAAATCTTATGACAATGTATTTATTGCATAAAATATCGTGTAATATACGTTTAATAAGATTTCGTAAAAAGCAACATATATATAATGTCTTCTCGATTGCTAAATGTGTTGTACTTAAAAATAAGTTATTTATACAACTTATATGATTTATAATTTTATAAAGCCAAACAGTATAAACTAATTCTTAGTATGAAGTCTGATAATATATGTATAATAGAACGGCTTCCCATAGAAATTGTTGTTGATATTATTTCACGTGTTGGAGCTAATTCTATCAGAGATTTATTTAGGTGCAAATTAAGGTACGAACCATGATCAACTAATTATTCATACGTTTTTACAATATCCTTTATAAATCATGTGTTAAGATAATCATTTTTTTGATATAGTTGCAAGACAATCAATGTTATTTGTGAAGATAACAAAGTTCTACAAAAGTTATCAATAGAAAGCTTGCTAAGTTTATCTTGGGATTACATAGATAAGATGGATTTCTTATTTACACCATGTTTAGAGCGCAACAACGTTGAGGCTATTGTTCGAGTTGAAATGATAATTTTTTCTACAAGAATTTATTCATAATATTTATAAATTTATAGGCCTTCACATTCACATTATAAAGTGTATGTTATTTGATTTTATTTTCAAGTATATTTTATATTGGTTTATTCATATATCTATATGTTTTTTATAGGCATACTTTTTTACTGAATCGAGAATAGAAGATGGTATTGCATTTTTCGAGAAAGCATCAAATAAAGGATATTTTGTAACACCCCGATAATTCTCTCTTTCTAGAAAATACTTTTATAAAAAATCTAGAGAATTACCCAGGCATTATCGCCCGTGTGATAACGTTTCGGCTTACTCAGAATGTTGCAGCGGAAAACTTACTAAAAAAAAATCAACTTTATTAAACTTATGAAACCAAATGACAATGTCAAAACTAAACACACCAACTTAGACTATTGTCTAAAAAATATAAACTCCTAGAAAACAACTTAAATAAAACTAATGTCACAAGAGCCTCTCCATTTCAGATTCCCCAATGATATGCATCTTCGAACCTGTAATGTCAATGTTGTCTTGACTCTGCTCCCCCGAAGGATCACTACAGGATCAATAGGCAAAGCCATGATCACAAACACAGACAAGCACGTAATCAGCAAAGCTGAGTACTACATATCAGACATACATAACCCTAAACACGATATTACAAAATATACTTGCAGGAATAGATAATAATAATCATATAACAATCTGCAGACGACTCCTACTGAACTAAACTCTAAACTTAAATTTCTTCTTTAAATGGAATAGTTATGGGACGAGTTGTCTATACTGAAGTAGGAGATATGGGAGCTACCACATATTCCAAATGACCTGCGATATCGAGGAACCTTTGAGCTAAAAAGGAAAGGTGATCAATCCAATCCTTGGAAAATACATATCACGGCGGACTATGTATCCCAACCCTTAGTGTCCAACTCTAGACGTGCACCAGTCTAAACTCTATAACCTACTCTCGTTTCACTATACGTTGCATTCATTTTAATACTTGTGTTGACACCAACCAAGCACATAACACTCACAACTAATAATCACATAAACATCACAAAACTCCTTTTTATCTTAGAATCAACAAGTGTTCACAACTTATCATTCAGGACTCCTTTAACTTCTTTTATCTTAACTAACTTGCCTGTTGAACCTAGCCAACAGTAAACTGTATCTTTATATCGATATAACTCATATTTACCAAATAAGATCCACGGTCCTTATAAGTTAAATAAATAGTACTCATGAATCTATGTAACACATGATTCGAACTTACTTACATTAATTCACTCACGAATTAATACATGAACTGAACTTATCTGCTTGCATCAAACTTCCATACAAACATACATACTCATAAATACTTGTAGTTTACATGTAGCACATAGGCAAAATATCATGTAAAACAATTCTAGTAATCATATATACGAACAACATAGTCCTATACATGCTACTAATAAATAAAACATCCCAAAGGCATGCTTCTACATCATATAGCACGTCACTAGTGGAAAAAAATGCTTGTGCTACTTATCAAGTGCTTGGGTTGAGCTTGAAAACGGAGCACATGATCTTCATTTTTTTTTTGAAAATAAAAAAGGATCTCAAGTGCTCCGATTGGGCCAAAAAACGGAGCACTTGAGTATTCTTTTGGCCCTAAAACTCCCTCCCTTTACTTGCACCCGCATTTGCTCTCTTCCCATCTCCAATTCATTCGTTGAACTTGAACCCCTCTGTTTATCTCTCTCAGTCTCTCTCCTTCCATCTTCTCTCTTCCATTCATGGGGTCCCCTCTCCGGTTCCCAGGGTTGTGACGGAAACAACCAGCAAACCAAACCCATCCCAATTCCCTCGTCACTCTCGTATCTCTCATTCACACATCGTCCTCTTCCCAAGACCCAACTCAAAACCCTAATGCGAGAGCAGACGACGTCATGGCGGACGACCGCCACGACTCCTTGGTGATGGAGTGACAGACACAACCAGCATCTTCTTGTCCTTCTCTCACGGTGGCAGGTAAATTTCTTTTTAATCTATTTGTCTCGATTTCTAGGGTTTTTGCGAGATTCTTGCGATTGTGTTTGAATCGAATTTGACTTACTTTTAGATCTAAGGTTTAGGTTTTGATTTTCTCTTTGTAGTCGAAATTGTAGCTGCACAATCATCTGACCTGTACCTGAATGACGTGAACTTGAGGACAGTGAACTTAACTTTTTATTTTTGTTTTATTTGATATTATCTGTCACTTTGTAAGAAACCAGTCAGTTGTCTCTAAAAAATATCCTTGCAAAAGTCAAATGAAAAAGTTAATGTCTTGGTTTCAGTTGGAATTTTGCCTTGACAAACATTTAATTTCAAATTTGTTATGATGCATACCAAAAAAACAACCAATGCTGCAGCAAAGATGGTAGATTCAGAGAAGGATGGTATAATTTTGTAGATTTGTAATGAGCAGCTATCAATGAATGCGACGGGGATTGTTCATTGTCTGAGAACCCTGAATTTTGAGGATTTTGCTCATACTTCGGTTTGCAGACTGAAAATGTTAAAAACTTTTTGTGTTACTAGAACAATTTAAGCCAGTAGTCTACAATTAGGCTGTAAGTTGAGTAAATCTGCCCTAGTGTTCGATAAGTCGTGTTGTAGTCGGACCAAAGCATGAAAATGATCCTGGCCTGCTTAAGATAAGGCTTCTTAACTTAATTAAGGTTAATTTCAATCATTGGTTAAGTTGTTTGGATGCTAAGTTGAAACTTAATGAGCTTCAGGAGAATGATCTCAGTTGTGTTTGGAACAGTGTCATTTGACCAGTCAGTTATTCAACATCAGATTTTGTAAGTTGAGCTAAAATTAGGCTTTTAAGTTACATTTATTCATGCATGAGTTTTTATCTAGCCTCAAATGCAAGTCAATTCGTCTCAAGCAACATGCTTTATGCCTTTTGTGTTCTTGTTTTGGTGGGAGTTTGTTTTCTGTAAATACTAAATAGTGTACTTTCCGCGTTCTATTAAATTATCGTTCTAGGTTTTGTGTTGAAATTTAATTCATTACCCATAGAAAGAATTGAGTGAGGGAAGTGTGCAGACCCTTGTCACTGACATTGTTTTAGGAGTGGAAGATGTCAACTGGTTCAAATGGTGGATTTTGAATTATAGCTTATTCACTTTGATACGAATAGCAACACCATTGTAGATGTTGCTGAATTTGGGAAGGGTCAGTTGTGTGAAGCTCTTGAAAAAGACGGCGGAGGCTCGTTAATTCCCCAACAGACTTTTTTTTTTTGTATCTTGCTGTTGTGGATTCTTTGTGCTGTCCTTTGGTTGTGTTGTTTTTATCTATGTCCTTGGGTATAGCTAACATATTAGAACTCAATATGCAGTGAAGGAGGAGCTGCGAAGTGCAAAATTCACTAAAACGGAGGATGATCTAAAGTCACTTCAGAGTGTTGGGCAGATCATTGGAGAAGTCCTCAGGCCTCTTGATAATGAGCGTAAGAGGTATCTGTTGATGGATAAACATTATTATGGACATTGGTATTGAACTTTTCTCATAACTTTACTTATTTATCTTCATTTTTCAAAATCTATGAAACAAGCGCTTCAGGTTTTCTGTAATAGCGCTTAAGGTTTTCTGAATGGGCTGAGAAGTATCAGAGTTTGATCTACCTTTATCCATTTATGAATTCAAATCATTTATCTAGAGAACAAACAGATTCATTGGTTATTGTTTCTAAACTTGATTAAATCGATCTCCACAAAAAATGCCTGAAAACGTTACATCTGAGAATCTTCTCAACAATATAATGGAAACATTAGCTGAAGGTGTTCATAAACAGAAGTCTGGTTCCTTCTTCGAGGAGGAAATATCCAATCCTGTTGTTTGTAAGCTGAATCGTCTTTTTGGACGTCAGGAACCCGTGCATAAAGTTTTGGGAGGTGGAAATTGTAAGCTTCTTGTTTCTTCTTCTATCCCTTGATTTTTGTTATAGAGTTTTTGTCTGCTATATTCCTTTCAATCTTGTGGAAGATCGAGTATGTTTTACTTTTTTCTCTTGCTTGTAAGAGCAGCTGCTGATGTCTTGCTATGGAGAAACAAGAAAATCTCTGCTGGTGTTATAGGTGGTGCTACTGCTCTCTAGTTTATCTTTGAATGGCTGAATTACAATTTTCTTCCCCTTGTCTGTTTTGGTATGGCTCTGGGAATGCTTGGTCAGTTTCTTTGGTCAATGGCCTCTGGTATGGCTCTGGCTAGTTGTGAAGATCTTCATTTAGCATTCTTATTTAAGGTTTTTGAATTGTACTAGTACTGGCAATTAATACGATGTCTGAATTCTGGTGTCCTATTATCTGTTTTGTTCTATCAGGACTATGATAACCTATTCTCAGAAACTGATTCTACGGTGTATTCAAAACTTGTGGATTTGCAGCATCATCTCATGCACTTACAGGTAATTCTCCTATGCTTATGTGTTCCTCTTTGCGTATTGCACAAGTGTGGTTGTAACTGGAAAAGAGTTTCTTAGATTATTGTAATTCAACATTGTTTAGGAGTATTGTAAGCTGTAATTATTCATACTGATTATGGAACAATTTAGGTGATCAACGTCTTTCGATTTCGACCTCGATTGTGATTTATGTTTCCCTTTGTGAAGAAAATTCTGCTTCAGATTCCTTACCTCTGAGGATTTCCTGTGTTGGTCATGCTATTGATTTGAGCCAAGTTGATGCCTTTATCTTCTTGTGGCTTTTCTAATTGAGTTGTATGACGTGCACAACTCGTGCATTTATCTGCATCTTATCGGGATGGTAGCAAGGTCATATAGCCTTGAGGCTAGTTGATGATAATTGATGCAGGCAACCAGTAGCTATGCTAGATTATAATTAACCAGCACTTGCCTTCTATCCGAATATTGCTACAGATTAAGTTTGTCTCTTCAAAATATTTACCATAGATGTAAGAGGAATGCTTGTTCACATCAGTTCTAATATCAGCTACCATATTTTCTATGGAAGTGGGAAAGGAATTAACCAGTATAAAGTGCGGGCTGCATATTCATGTGCATTTTCTAACTTTGCTTATGAGCCTCAAATCTACTATGTGGTGCAAGAATTGTATTCTCCAAAGAGCTATATATGCTGATGGTTTTCATCTGTCCCTGTTTCGTCTCTGCTTAACATCGAATCTGTTTTGGTGACAAACACCTACTAACAGATTATTCTGGCAGCAAGGCTTCAACTATCAGCTCTGTTGTGGTGTCAAACATTCGGACAGGATTCAGAAAAGGGGAATGGGACAAAGTGGAGGTATATATTTATTTTGCTGTAATTTCTTTTTCTTCAGGGTGTTTAAGTTATAATCACACTAGATGATAATTGCTCCCAAAGTGTGTTCAAATGGAAAGAATGAAAGATGCTCATTATCATATGTTGCAATATCGCCATTTACCCCTGTCAACACCTAGACCAGCCCGTCCCAACTCCTCCCCCCCCCCCCCCCCACCTCTCTTGGGAAAAGGATGTAAGCTTTATATTTTTATATTTCCTTCACTTGTCCTTCTGTAAGTTCTGTATGTAGCTGTGATGGTCAGTTGGTGATGATCAATAAATCTTACTATGAAGTGATAAGGTTGTAGTTAGCCTATTACACTTAACTATCCTTCTGATATGTTTTAAGGAAAGTAGATCAATTCTGCAATGAGCTAGCAAGTTCAGTTATCTACTATTATTACGATGTTAACCATTAAGTAGCTACCCTAACTGATCAGAATCAACAAAGACGAATGTTATATAAAATGGGTTGGTTGCATTTCAAGGTAGTATGTATACTCATGCTTGTCTTATCTCTTTTGCTACTCTTATTTTTAATTGCTTTTAGGATGACTTTTTAGTATATTTCTTACCTTTAGTAAGCTATGATTTTTGTGGGTGTTGCACTTATCGTTTAACATTTAGTAAAACAATCATTTGCTCTCTTACTGTTAGTCAAAGGATGTGATAGCTTTAATTGTTATAGTTAATGTGATGATGTATAATTATATTGTGAAATATATATCTCAACTCTAAAGTGTTCTATTTTCATGTTTCAGATTAGTCAACATAAACAGTCATGCTGCATCTAATGAATTTATTTTCCTCTGAAATGAGAGCTCCAATATGTTCAAGGAACCTGCTGGTTGTATTCATACAAAAAAAAAAAGCAATCTTAAAGTTAAGAGCGGTGCTTGATTCAGAGTTTTCTTTCGAGAAAAACCACTTAACCAGCTATGTTCCCCTGTCATCTTATCTTTTTATCAATGAGGGCATTGATCAGTTTAAGTGTGGGGGAGGCTTTGTAAAAACAAAAAGAAAATTTATGAGCTCTTGTTGTTGATTTTGTGTACTGTTGGTGATTTTTGGTGACATTTTGTGTCTGATTTTAGTACTAGTAATATAAGATGTCGATCCACAGGTAACCAATGTTGTTTGGTTATGTTAATTTTTAAAGGAAGTATTGTCAAAATTTTTACTGAATTATGCTTTAGGCTAGTATGACTTGCTTTCTATTCACTAATCTTACTACTTACTCATTCTTTCTACTGTCTTTATTACTATATTATGCTACTGGCTGCTGCTAGCTTGCATGCTGGCAGCAGTGGTTTTTTTTTAAAAAAGAAATAGCCAAGTGCTCCGGTTGATAAGGAAAAACCGGAGCACTTGATTCACAAGTGCTCCGGTTTTTTCTTATCAACCGGAGCACTTGAATTATTTTGAGCCTAAAATATTCACAAGTGCTCCGGTTTTTAATACAACCGGAGCACTTGTGAATCTAAGTGCTCCGGTTTTCTACCGGAGCACTTGATAAATGATCAAGTGCTCGTATGGCGTCTGCTACGGGTCAAATACGGAGCACTTGTACGGTTTTTAACCGGAGCACTTGATGTTTTTTCCACTAGTGCGTAGACTATGTACGTACCTTGTGTAAACGAATCGGTAGGCCACTTTTACGCTCTAAAAGTTTCCTACTATGAATTCTCCGCCTAGAAAATAAAATAATAAAATAAATACTTTGAACTAAAAATTTACAGCAACTTTAAAAACGTCCCAAACCCTTCTAAACGTCTTTAAAATCGTTTTTATGTATTAAACTTTCGTTATTTTTAATCCCTAGTACAGTACAACTATTCTAGTGATTAAAAATCATTAAAAACCCTTAAAAACATACTTTCTGAAATTCCAACACTTATAAAAATTTATAAATCTTCTGAAAATATATTTAATGCATATAAAAATCATATTCTAATCAAAACTCATATATATACTTTAAATATATAGTTTCTAGTGATTAAAACCCTAAAAACTATATCTTTCATAATAAAAACTGAAAATAATAAATCTGAAATTATTATTTTTACACATATGAAAACCGAAATATATTTTCCATATAAAATAATAAATTAAATCATAAACATGCTAATAAATAATAAAATAATGTAAAAACTAATACTTTAATGGAATCTTAGAGAAGAAGAAAAGAAAAACAACCAAAACAAGAGGAGGGAAGGGCGCCGGAAAGCTTGTGACAGCAGCAAGGGGCGGCGGCAGCAATGTCTTGGCTCAAGGAAAGATTTGTGACGTTTCTTGTTCAACAAGAAACGTTACTTAGCGAAGAAGAAACGATTTTTGAGAGGAAAATATGAAACTCAAGCACAAAGGGAAGAAGAGAGACAAAAATGTCGAAGGAGGAAGAAAGGAGTGAAGGCGTGATTTATAAAAATAATTGTGTGGAATAAATAATTGGGTTTTAGGATATTTACATAAAGGCTAATCCTTTTAGGCTTAGGAAAAGAGATAAGATTTAATAAGATTTGATGATTAATAAGATGAACAACTTAGGACTTTAATCATCAACATGACTCTTTTCCTTTTTATCCTTTTAGGAGTTTCGATTCCAGTAAACTTCTTTTTCAATATACTTTAATAATTGAAACTCTTATGTTGAACCCTAGTTTTGATAATGACAAAGAAACAAAGGAACAAACTAAGTAGTGAACTAATGAATTATTTAAGTGTATGGTGTTTAAGGTATCAATACAAGGAACTGGGAGAATACGAAGTCAATGAAGAAGTCAAGAGAGGATTTCAAAGGCTAAGTAAAGAAGTTTCTATGTTGATACTGGAGCAAGCATTGGATCAAGAATAATAGAAGCTAGGCGTTTTAATTTCTAGTTCCAATGTAAAGGAACAAAGAAAGAATGGTAAGGAACTGTGGCAGTCTATTTGAGAATAAGCGTTTGTTCCTTTGTAAGGAACAAACTAAGTGGCACTTAGCGAATATGTTAAAGGAACTGAGTTAATAAAAGGAACTAGACTTAGGCGTGTAGTTATTGTAACGGTTAAAATGATAATGGAGTAAGTCATGCCTAAAATATAGGAAATTAGTTATATCTAATTTCAAATGATAAAATCAGTTTTAAAAAGAAAATCTGTTTTGGAAAAAGATTTTATTTTTCGGAAAATAAGAAAATAAATATCCGGTTGTTAGAAAGATTTTAATTTAAAGATATTATTTTCTTAAAGATTAGAAATTCAGATTTAAAGATAAAAAGAGTTTATAAAAACTGATTTTCGGATAATGCTCAAGGAACTCCTATTACTTAGGAGTAATGGCTGCAAATTTATCCACATTCATTTGTAGTTCATGGGATCATGGGACATAATGTAAAATGTGTTCCTTAGGGGAAGGAACATCATGGGTTAATGGACTAAACATGTACTCTAACATTAATCCCACGTTCTTCATGATTAACACTATAAATATAGAAGTCTAGATAAGTTCCAAATTGTGTCTGACTAAGTAATTAAGTGAGTTTAACTTATTAAGTGTCAGTGCCTTCATTCTCTCATAATAGCCATTTGTTCTTTGCCTTCTTACTCTAATTCCACTAAGCTTATTTCGATCAATTGTATTTTGGTTTTTGGGGTAAGGGAACTTTGAGTGAAGTTCTGTAAGAGAGAGGCTTTGAGTAAAGCTTGTATGTGTGAGATAATTTCGAGTGAAGTTGAGAGGAACTGCTGTTAAGGGAACAGTGGCTCAGGAACTTGAGTTTAGGAACTCAAGGTGTGGCTCGAGTTAGAATTAGGTTGTAACAGAGTTGTTTGGCCTAATTAGTGAAAGTGTTGAGTTTAAAATCCCTAGTGGTCGAGGTTGTTTCTTCTTGTTGGGGCCAAGAAGTTTTTCCTCGTAAAAATCCCTTGTGTTCCTTTAGCTTGTTTATTTGTTTAAGTTTTAATTTCCGCAAAAAGTTACGTTTATTTCTACACCTACAATTCACCCCCCCCCCCTTGTAGTGTTCCTAGGGAAATAACATCTTATTCAAAACATGCTTAATTAAAATATCACGAATTTTATTAAGCTATGAGAAATATTTTTAGTTGACTTTTAAAATAGTCAACCCTTTTTAAAAGTCAAATCATTTTCCAAACTCATTTGGATTTAAATATAACTACATAAATACTTTAATATATTTATGAAAATCTTTTAAAATTGTGGCGGATTAAGTCTACCCCCTTAAAAGAAGTTTCGTCCCGAAACTTAACACAAAACCCTCGTACTTTCAAAAGTTTAAATAACATTTCGAAAACTTTTGGAGAAAAGGTAGTGCCTCTGTGCACTTTCCCATTTTTAAAACACTTGTGTTACTTATGAACACTTTTCTTATGCGGAGACTCTACTTCTTTTGCACTAACATGTGCAAATTGCCCAACATAGGCATACATATGCATGAAAATCTCATAAAAAAACACAAAAGCGCGAAATTTATCGCATTCTACCCCCCTTAAAGAAAACGAGTTACGCCCTCGTAACTCACCTCAAGGAATAGGTCTGGATACTTTTTCTTCATATCCTCTTCGGCTTCCCACGTTGCCTCTTCTGACTCGTGGTTAGACCAAAAAACTTTGACAATATGAACATCCTTGTTACGCGTACTACGCACTTTCCTGTCGAGAATCTTGACAGGTCTTTCCTCATAATGTGAGGCTACTATCTATCTGAACTCTTTCAGGCTCTAACACATGGCGCTCATCAGGGATATAGCGCTTAAGTTGGGATATATGAAACACATCATGCATCTTTTCAAACTCCATTGGCAATGCCAATCTATAAGCTACTTTCCCAATGCGCTCCAAAATCTCATATGGGCCTACATATTTAGCACTCAGCTTGCCCTTTTTCCCAAATCTCATAACGCCTTTGTGGGTGATACTTTCAGGAATACTTTATCACCTACAGCGAACTCATCTTCGCGCGTTTTAAGTCTGCATAACTCTTCTGCCTATCTTGCGCAGCTTGAATTCGAGCCTGAATCAATCTAACTTCTTGACGGTCTCCTCAATAAATTCAGTCCCCCTCCTGCAAATGGGACTTCTACATTTCCGTCCATATAACGCCTCAAAAGGTGCCATCTTTATACTCGCATGGTAACTATTGTTGTAAGAAATCAATCAAATCTAATTGGTCCTCCCAACTTCCTTGAAAATCTATAGCACAAGCTCGCAACATATCCCCATAGTTTGGTTAGTCCTCTCAGTCTGACCATCGGTCGCAGGGTGAAAGGCGGTACTCATCTTTAATGTTGTCCCAAGGTTTATTGGACCTTTTCCAAAACTTAGATAGAAATCTAGAGTCACGATCCGAGATAATGTCCTTTGGAACTCCTGCAACTCACTACATGCTTGATATAGGTTGTAGCGAGTTGCTTCTTCTTCCATGTCTCCTTAATAGGTATGAAAACAGCGGACTTGGTCAGTCTATCCACTATAACCCAAATGGTATCATTTCCACTCCTCGACTTGGGTAAGGCAGTCACAAAGTCCATAGAAATCGAATCCCACTTCCATCCAGGAACCTCTAGGTTGGACTTTCCCCATGGGTCTCTTATGGTCTATCTTCACTTTCTGACAGGTTAGACACTTAGACACATACTCGCTACCTCTCGCTTCATGTTCGGCCACCAATAGATCACCTTAAGTCCTTTACAGCTTGTCACCCCAGGGTGCACAGAATAGGAGTTTAGTCCCTCATCCATAAGACGTCTCTTAAGGTCATTGCACTTTGTGGTACACACCACCTCCCTTTAACCTTAGACTCCCATCATCATGAATCTTGAAGTCTACTTCCTTACCTTGCTTCATTTTCTCTTAATTTGTCTAGATGCTCATCCCGCTTGACCCTCAATAATCTCATCGAAAACTGACACTCCCAAAGAAAGATTACTAAGTCTAGCCTCACTTTCCCCAGGATTTAAAATTTCTAGGTTCAACCTTTGCATATCTCTACACAACTCCTCAGGGACTATCAAAGCACTCAAGCTATGACTCGATTTTCGACTCAAGGCGTCAGCAACACATTTGCTTTCCCCATGATACTGGATACTAGATCGTAATCCTTAATCAACTCTAGCCATCTTCTTTGCCTCATATTCAAGTCTTTTTGGTAAATATGTACTTCAACTCTTATGGTCTGTAAATATCTTGCAAGTTGCTCCATAAAGATAATGTCTCCAAATCTTCAATGCAAACACTATGGCAGCTAACTCTAGATCATGGGTAGGGTAATTAGCCTCATAAGGTTTCAATTGACGCGACGCATAAGCTATTACCTTACCATTCTGTTGCAACACAAACCCAAACCATTCTTTGAAGCATCACTATAGACCTCAAATCCCTCATTCCCATCAGGTAGGGTTAAGACAGGTGCAGTGGTTAAACGATCCTTCAAGATCTGAAAAGCTTCCTCACACTTCTCATTCCACTCAAACTTGGACTCCTTTTTCATCAAATTAGTCATAGGTCTTGCTATCTTCGAGAAATCTTTCACAAATCTCCTATAATAGCCAGCTAAACCCAAGAAACTCCTAATGTCAGACACACTCTTTGGAGTTGGCCACTCACTCACAGCTTGAATCTTAGCAGGATCTACGGAGACTCCTTCCTTAGACACAAAATGACCCAAAATGCTACTTTCTCCAAACGAAACTCACACTTAGAGAACTTGGCATATAATTGGTTCTTTCTCAAGGTCTCCAAAATAATCCTCAAATGTTCATCATGCTCGTTTCATTCCTCGAATATATCAAAATGTCATCAATGAAAACCACTACGAACTTATCAAAAACTCATGAAAGATTCTATTCATCAAGTCCATAAATATAGCAGGAGCATTGTTAACCCAAATGGCATTACAGTGAACTCGTAGTGACCATAACGCTTCTAAAGGCAGTCTTAGGTACATCCTTATCTGCTACCCTCAATTGATGATATCCTGAACGTAAGTCAATCTTCGAGAACACACTCGCTCCATTCAGTTGATCGAATAGGTCATCTATTCTAGGCAAAGGGTACTTGTTTTTGATGGTAACATTGTTCAACTCCCTATAGTCTATACATAATCTCATACTCCCATCCTTTTTCTTCACGAACAAAATAGGAGCTCCCCAAGGCGATGCACTAGGTCTGATATAACCCTTATCCAAAAGTTCTTGCAATTCGTGTCTTTAACTCACTCATCTCAGGAGGTGCCATTCTATAAGGTGCCTTAGATATAGGTGCAGTTCCAGGAACTAAGTCTTTGGTAAACTCAACGGCTCTTGCAGGCGGCATACCTGAAATTTCACTCGGAAATACGTCCATAAACTCATTTACTATCGGAACATCCTCAAGTTTTAACTCAGCTTCCTTACTCCAATCTTGCACGCTACAGAAAACAGCTCACACCCCTTTCTCATCAACTTCTGCACTTGCATAGCAGAGATCACTCCAAAGTTCTTAGGTTTCCCAAATCGTCTATATGAGGTCAATTTTCCCGAAGGGTTTCTCAACACTACCTTTTGAACTTCACAATCAATCCTGGCCTTGTAATGACTCAACCAGTTCATCCCAAGAATCACATCTAGGTCTCCCAAATTGAATTCTATTAAGTCAGACGGAAATACAAAGTCTCCTATCTTTAAAGGCAATTTCTAAACAACTCGGTATACCTTATGATTTCTCCAATAGGTATGCTAATAGGCAAATCATTCACTTCAAAATCTACTAAACCCAATTGAATTTCCTCAATCAAAGCTTGCTCAAATCATTGAGCCTTTAACTCCTTAGTGGCTATTACCTCAAATGCAAACTAGCTATGAACTTTCTTTAATACTAGAGATAGTCATACTTCTCATCCTAAGGTTTGTAAACTTCTGGGCTTTTAGTTTTCTCATAAAAGAGGGTAAAACTTTTCTCTTAAAGCAGCAATAAAGGATTCCCAAATAAACTCTTTCATAATACTGAGTCTAGTCTCATTCTCTTTCTACTATAAGTCAGTCTCATCTTTCAGATATAGCATAACTTGACCTACTTTCACACTCTCAGGACAGTTTACAGCCCCAAAAATCTTTTCAAACGCCTTAATCCGACTCTCTAAGAGGACAGGGTCAGCTTACCCCTTAAGGTACGACAGTTTATTCTTAGCTAGTCTCTCCAACATGTCCCAGCAGAATCGGGACACTCAACTTTTTCGAGTCGAAATCTCTGCCAATAGGCGAATAGCGAAAGCTAATTAAGGCATCATTATTGTTTGACGCTCTACTTCGCGACTGAAATCTAACGTAACTTTACTTTGGGTTCCAGCATAACTTACATGTCCATCTAATAAGGCAACATTTGATTTGATCATTAAAGATCGCATCAACATACAATTCCACTAAGTTTCAACAAGAAGTGTTCTCTAATAATCACATAATCACATGTAAAATATATTCACATCAACGTGCAAAGAAACAAGCAAGCAAGAATATAATCACATGATAAAAGAATATAATAAAATAAAAAAATATTCCCATCACGTGCCCAGAATAAGTTCTTACTCACTCATATAAATAAATAATAGCTTTTATTCCTTAATCGATAACAAGAATTTTTTTCTCAATCCAAAATAACCAAGTTATTCCTCAATAATATAAGAATACTCAATAAGGAAATTTAAACCATTGTAGCTTGACTACTTTCCAACATAATCTTAAACCATAAATAAATACTCTATTGAATTACACCATCATTCTCATCCTTATTTCCTTTATATGGAGTAAACATTTCATCTTCAAAGACTCCATAGTCTTCACTATAATAATAGTAGTAATAGTAACAATAATAATAACTTGAATTCCTAAATCTAGTATATCTTCAAACACTTTTAGATTGATGTCCATTTCATCCATCTCTAAAACATTACATGCTCAGATAAGCTCCAAATAATATTGTAGATGTCCTTTCAAGTTTGCGCTCTAGTACAATCAAACTCTTGAATTACTTCATATATCGCTAACAAGGATACCTACTTTTAACCCATAATGCATAATGATCTCCAGGCTAATATAACTATAACTTCCAAGCTCATGACATCGAACATTCTCATCATCACTCAATATAATTGGGTTATGATAGCTTCCTACTCTATTAACTTGCCTGACAATTCTATTAACTTGTCTGGCAGACATGTTAGGATCTACAACAAATAAACCATAATGGTTTAGCACTCTCTCTAACGTGTTCCCACAAAAATCATAAGGGTAAACAAAAACAAAGGCAATTAACTATACACTTTGCAGGCAAGAATTATAAACAGTTAGCAGGGAAGAAAAACATTCATGCATCATTAGCAGGGAAGTAAAATAATAATGCACTTATTTGCAGGGAAGAAAATAATAATGATGCTGAACTAACTTTTTAATGCAGGCATATAATATTTCTATCCTATATGCCCTTCTATACTACCCATTCTCACAATGCATACTATAAACCTTAAAGGCATGAAAAATAATGCAGACACTTTTTAATAAATAACTTACTTAGTGCCTAAAATAACTTTTCGAAATAAAAATATTTCGGACCCAAGACATCGAAAAAAAAATTTCACTGAAAAAAAAAATTTTTTTTTTCGGACTCAGCACGTTTTTGAAAGAAACTTTTTTTTTTCTTTTTCGGACTCCTCAAATTTTCGAAAAAATTTCAAATTCACAGAATTTTCGAAAACAACATTTTTGTACCTCTAATTTCCCAAAAATTTTGGTGTTTCTAAAAAATTCTGAAATAAAACGTAGGAGCAATACTAAGGTTTCCTCCAAATAGCCAATAAGCTAGGTAACTTAAAAAGCTAAAGTCACTTAATAAGCTAGTTAGTTAGGCGCCTATAAGTCTTAAACTAACCTAAAGCTCCCAGATACCACTTTGTAACACCCCGATAATTCTCTCTTTCTAGAAAATACTTTTATAACAAATCTAGAGAATTACCCAGGCATTATCGCCCGTGTGATAACGTTTCGGCTTACTCAGAATTTTGCAGCGGAAAACTTACTAAAAAAATCAACTTTATTAAACTTATGAACCAAATGACAATGTCAAACTAAACACACCAACTTAGACTATTGTCTGAAAATATAAATCCTAGAAAACAACTTAAATAAACTAATGTCACAAGAGCCTCTCCATTCCAGATTCCCCAATGATATGCATCTTCGAACCTGTAATGTCAATGCTGTCTTGACTCTGCTCCCCGAAGGATCACCACAGGATCAATAGGCAAAGCCATGATCACAAACACAGACAAGCACGTAATCAGCAAAGCTGAGTACTACATATCAGACATACATAACCTAAACATGATACTACAAAATACTTGCAGGAATAATAATAAAAACATATAACAATCTGCAGACGATCTTACTGAACTAACTCTAAACTTTATTTCTTCTTTAAATGGAATAGTTATGGGACGAGTTGTCTATACTGAAGTAGGAGATATGGAGCTACCACATATTCCAATGACCTGCGATATCGAGGAACCTTTGAGCTAAAAAGGAAAGGTGATCAATCCAATCCTAGGAAAATCATATCACGGCGGACTAGTATCCCAACCCTTAGTGTCCAACTCTAGACGTGCACCAGTCTAAAGTCTATAACCTATCTCGTTTCACTTTACGTTGCATTCATTTTATACTTGTGTTGACACCAACCAAGCACATAACACACATAACTAATAATCACATAAACATCACAAAACTCCTTTTTATCTTAGAATTAACAAGTGTTCACAACTTATCATTCAAGACTCCTTTAACTTCTTTTATTCTTTACTAACTTGCCTGTTGAACCTAGCCAACAGTAAACTGTACCTTTATATAGATATAACTCATATTTACCAAATAAGATCCACGGTCCTTATAAGATAAATAAATAGTACTCATGAATCTATGTAACACATGATTCGAACTTACTTACATTAATTCACTCACGAATTAATACATGAACTGAACTTATCTGCTTGCATCAAACTTCCATACAAACATACATACTCATAAATACTTGTAGTTTACATGTAGCACATAGGCAAAATACATGTAAAACAATTCAGTAAATCATATATAGAACAACAAGTCCTATACATGATACTAATAAATAAAAATCCCTAAGCATGTTTCTAACATCATATAGCACGTAGACTATGTACGTACCTTGTGTAAACGAATCGGTAGGCCACTTTTACGCTCTAAAAGTTCCTACTATGAATTCTCCGCCTAGAAAATAAAATAATAAAATAAATACTTTGAACTAAAATTTACAGCAACTTTAAAAATGTCTCAAACCCTTCTAAACGTCTTTAAAATCGTTTTTATGTATTAAACTTTCGTTATTTTTAATCCCTAGTATAGTACAACTATTCTAGTGATTAAAAATCATTAAAAACCTTAAAAAATACTTTCTGAAATTCCAGCACTTATAAAAATTTATAAATCTTCTGAAAATATATTTAATGCATATAAAAATCATATTCTAATCAAAACTCATATTTATACTTTAAATATATAGTTTCTAGTGATTAAAACCCTAAAAACTATATCTTTCATAATAAAAACTGAAAATAATAAATCTGAAATTATTATTTTTACACATATGAAATGAAAATATTTTCATATAAAATAATAATTTAAATCATAAACATGCTAATAAATGATAAAAAAAATGTAAAAACTAATACTTTAATGGAATCTTAGAGAAGAAGAAAAGAAAAACAACCAAAACAAGAGGAGGGAAGGGCGCCGGAAGCTTGTGACAGCATCAAGGGCGGCGGCAGCAATGTCTTGGCTCAAGGAAAGATTTGTGACGTTTCTTGTTCAACAAGAAACGTTACTTAGCGAAGAAGAAATGATTTTTGAGAGGAAAGAAAATATGAAACTCACGCACAAAGGGAAGAAGAGAGAGAAAAATGTCGAAGGAGGAAGAAAGGAGTGAAGGCGTGATTTAAAAAATAATTGTGTGGAATAAATAATTGGGTTTTAGGATATTTACATAAAGGCTAATCCTTTTAGGCTTAGGAAAAGAGATAAGATTTAATAAGATTTGATGATTAATAAGATGAACAACTTAGGACTTTAATCATCAACATGACTCTTTCCTTTTTATCCTTTTAGGAGTTTCGATTCCATTAAACTTCTTTTTCAATATACTTTAATAATTAAAACTCTTATTTAAAACATGCTTAATTAAAATATCACGAATTTTATTAAGCTATGAAAAATATTTTTAGTTGACTTTTAAAATATTCAACCCTTTTTAAAAGTCAAATCATTTTCCAAACTCATTTGGATTTAAATATAACTACATAAATGCTTTAATATATTTATGAAAATTCTTTAAAATTGTGGGGGATTACATATTTAGTGGTAACTTATATGTTGGGACTTATATATCTTTGTAGTCAAGAAGCGAGTTACCAGGAACTTGGTTTCAAAATGATATCAAGTACGTTGATGAAAATGGATTTGAAAGAGATTGTAGAATGTAGGAAGAAAATTCGTTCTAATTTTTCTGGAGTATGGATAGAAAATAAGATGTATCTTGAATCAAGATTTTATTTATGTGATAGAGAACAAGCATGTAAGCTGGATAGAAATCTTTTTGAAGATCATGAATGTTACTACGAAGTTTCAGATGATCATAGAATATTATGTGATTCTTGCAATTGTAATCGAGAACTTATGTTCTTTTTATCATTTATCTATTAAGTATAATTATATGTTCGTACTTATAATATAATGATTTAATGCATTAATAATTTGTGTCTCCAAAATTTATTATACCGGAAGTATGTTTGTTATTATAAACATTTTTACATAGTTTACGTTTTATCCTCTCACCCCTTATTTCAATATAACTTTGAACTAATCATAAAATAATGTTTAGAGTCGACTAATATAATATATTAAGGACTAAATGCAATTATTTCAACGTTAATATATATATATACGTTAGTAGTATTATATATTTAATAAAGTTTAAAATTGTAGATGGTGTGTATTAACAGGAAGTATGTCTAATTTAAGGTAATGTTATCTTATAATATCCATTATGATTCTAATGCTGACAAATAAAAAAATAATATTAAGGTTCTAAACCTTCCATATATATTACATGATAATTTAACCTAATCGTAGCTAGGTAAAATTTGATAACTAAAATTAAAGCTAAAATCAGGATTGAATTGCCAACTATACGTAGATATGCATGTATTCCTATTACATAAAATATATTATGTATGTATATCAATTCTCATAGTTTATAATATTCATTCAAATAATATATTAAGATATACTATGATTATTAATTTTTAACATTTCAATTCATTCACCAATTCGAAATGAATAATGAAAATGATGATCCAAGTGCATCAAAACAATATCGTCATGTTAAGAAGGGAAGGGGTTCAAAACGACATGCATATCATACAAGCATGTACTCATCTAACCGTTTATAGTTAGGTTTTATATATGAATATATGATATTCCATCTTCTTCCCAATAAATACAATATAACTAATTATTAAATTACAATTAAACTATAAACAAATTACAGTAACTAATTATTACATTTAACATTTCACGATATTGATGGAATATCAAATATTTCTTATAAAAACTAAATATAAACGGTTTAGTAATTATTTTTTAAAGAAAAGAAAAATAATATATAAATAGTATAATATATAAGTATTAGGATTCTCACCTAAATTCTTCATATATTTGTGCGATGTGTTATAAGTTGGCTGATTATACTAATGTTATTCGAATGCATATCCACATGAAAATAATAAAAAAAATAAAATAATATTATTTCAATACAATATTATATTTAAGACTATTAATTACAATTGATGAAGTTTTTAACTTTCAGAAATATCAAACACTATCTAATGTATATGTATTTTATTCCATGACAATATGTACGTTTATTATTTATACAAGTATTCCTTCTACTAAATTATATTTTTGATTAGCAAACTGACTCGAAATCCAATCCCATACTTTGTCGCCAAGAGTAGCAGAGGATTTTACAAGTCAACGCTCTCATGTAAGCGATATTTCAAATGGTGAGATATTTATCATTATTTTATAACTTAAATTTCATCATTTTCTAATGTTTATAGTTGTGACATATTTGATAATTTTAAGATATATAGTTGTGACAAGCTTTGAAACACAAGTGCAATCAAATGAAAATCCATATTCACCAATCATATATGCAAGGGGCAATACGCAAAGGGAGAAGTACAAATTAGCAAAGGAAAACAGGAAATATATATTACATAAAAAGCGTAACAAGAACCATAACATGTTACATGGTATGTATTGTTCATTGTATTTGTCTATACATATTTGCTTCTAATATATCATTTAATATTTGTGGTTATGTGAAATATAACATTTTTTTGATTTTTTGCAGATAATGTTAGTCAAGAACAAGAATTAGATTTTCATTCTCAAAGAAGTCACATAAGTTGTATTACTCAAAGAACTCCTTTATGCGACATATCTAATGGTATTTCTATTCCATAATATTCCCATTATAATGTTAAAATAGTTGAAAGCTCATGAATGTAGTTATTTTTTTGTACTACTCTATATGTAATTATATATGACATACAATATGTTATAGTAATAATAGATGTCATATTTGTTTTTGTATTATTTTTTTGAAAACTAATAGAAACAACATTTTTATCAATTTACTATAAATAAAAAAAATTAATTTTGCTTCATATATTCGTTTGTCGTATGGAATAACATTTTAATACATATCATTAAAAATTGGTTCACATAATTTAATGTTGCATTTGAAAATTAAAGTTAATCTAATTACAAAAGAGCACATAAATTTGATTAACAAAAATCTAGAATTAATTTGTATTGCATTAATATTTGCTTCTCCAAATTAAAATACGTTTATATTAGATTATATTGTGCATATTTAAGTTTTTCCAATTTTAATTTAATCAAGGAACTATACATATGGTGCACAAAAATACAAGAACAAAGAAATTAATACCTTACGATGTATTTTCTTAAAGTCTAATAAATCTCCTTGGTAACATACTGACATGCAACCCAGTTTTTAATTTTAACTACATAATTGCAAAATTCATTTAAATAAATACTATAATCAACCTTCGTTAAGTATATATTTATGTACATAAATAAAAAATGTTAAATATAAGATTTTACCTGAAATTCAATTCAATTCAACCGAATATAAAATATACCAACTTATTGTTGATATTCCACGAACATCTATATATTTAAAAACAATAAAATCATATTATTATTCAATAGTACACTGTTTTACATTTAAATTATAATTTAAAAAATATTAGGACTTTATTCTTATTTTCATTATGTTGAAGAGAACATTTTAATTTTAAAGAAATATTAACATGCAATCTAAATACTCAATCACATTTGTAATAATAACCAATAATATTAATAATTATAATGAAAAAATTATGTAATTATAAATTCATCATGTATAATTATATGTTCGTACGAAAAAAATTGTATATGCAAAATCTTTTGTTCACTTTCTAATAAACTTATGTATCTTGAATTGACCCATAATTCACCAAATTTTTACATGCAAATCAATATAACAATATAATTTATTGTAGTTATTCATATCTTTTTAAGATTTCTTAATAAAAAGTAAAAACTGCATATAAATATAATACAAACTATATATACATAAACGAAAAAAAAACATGTTTAAATCAACAAAAATAGTTATTTCTTACCTTAATTTTCAATAAACATTAACATGCAATCTAACTACTCAATCATATTTTTATTAATAACCAGTAATATGAATTATTATAATTAAAGAAAAATTTAAATTATAGATTATCATGTATACTATTATCGGAAGAAAAAAATTATAAACGAAATAATTTTGTCACTTACTATTAAACTTTTTAACTTAAATTCACCCATTATTCATCATAATTTTTACATGCAAATCAAATTTCGAATATTTTTATAAGCAAAAGCAAAAAAAATATAAAACTACATATCCACATAACATATACCATATAAACAAAAACGAAAAAAAAAAAGAATATTAAAACTTACCAAAAATCTTTAATTTCCATCTTGAATATGTTGAGATGATGACATGCAACTACATTTTGCAAGTAATTCATCCATAACTAATCAACATTTGAGAAATTCCCGAATTAAAACTTTGAAAAAATGGAAATATGTAGAATTTCCATATTATTTTCTACCGAGACATTTCGAACCAAATAAATCTGATTTTTTTTTTGTGTTCTCATGTTTGATGTTGAATTTGTGTATTTGATTTTGAGAATAAAAAATTTGTAGGACAAAATCGTGAGAAATGAAGAACATTTTTTGGAAATTTTTGGAGGAGTAGATGAAGAGATTTGTGAAGAATTTTAGAGAGAAGTTAGAGAGATATAGAATAAAAGAAGTTGTGTCATGAGTTTGAGAATGAAATGAAGTAAATAAGGAATGCATGTGAATCATCACAAATATAATAACAAAGGTTGCTTATAAATGTTGTCTTGACCGAAATATAATCACTACATGTTGGCTTATAATTTGATATTTTGTACATAGTCAAATGGTATGTTACTAATGTTATTCTATGTTTTTAAAAGAAAACAAATAATATATAGGTTAATTTATGAAAGCAGTCTATTTTAATGTCAAAAAACATGAATTTTAAGAAGACTTTATATGTAAACATATTATCTTTAACCCTCTCAATATTAATTTATTTGTGATACTATGATTACTTAAGATATAGTCATAATAAAATATTATTATTCTAAATTTAATTAATTAGTATATTCACAAATTATCTTTTGTTTTGGTTTTCATTTGGCAATTATATTGTCGTTAAATAACTTCACTTTTTGTATTGTATTGTTTTTGTTTGTTTGCAGTATCCTCAAGATCTCTAAATCAAGTTGTATCAAAACAAATTGAACAACGATGTGCAAGGCAAAAAAGAAAACTAATATTATCACAAAGACGTGAAAAAGTTTCGGCCAATTTAGGGACGCAGCAATCCGTATTTAATTCCAATGTTTTTTGTCGTTCATTGAACGGTATAGATGTGTACTATAGAGGCTATTATTATACGAAATATTATCGTATGTTAAATATAAACTTATTTTATCTTTTCGTATTATATTCAGATGGATCCGTTGTTAATTCACCGTCAATAAGCACAATATTTAATGATTCAAGTATTATTTGTACTACTCCATTGGGGCGTATAGGTAAATATATAATAATTCCCTTTATATGGTAATTAAATTTAATGTTGATATTAAGATAATTAATATACAAATTTTTATTTTTCTAGATTTGCAATCATCATCTTCTAAGTCGTCTTTTGAGGCACCGCTAAACACAGTTATTGCTAACAATAATCCTACCAGCATTGTTATTAACGGTATACGCTTTACATACATTCGATATGTAATTATTATTATTTATATTAAACGATTAAATAAAATTAATATGCAAAATCTCATGAAGATATTTATTTGACATTTACTTTAGCCACACAATCTCCTTCTGATATTGCCAGAAGTAACAGAAAGCGGATTATGTTAGAAAAAAGAGCTCGAGGTATGCATCTCTACTATTCAATGAACTGATTGTATTCGATAATTACATCGATTTTTTTTATATTAACTAAAACGCAATAATTAATAGGCAGCTCTATGGTTTCTGGAGACATGTTGGAATTGGCACAATCTCATAGTAATGTTAGATCTAAGAGACATGTGGTTCGAAGTTCAAATATCCTTAAATCAGTTACACGAAGAATTATAAATGGTATTAATTTATTATTTACTTATTAAATACAAGTATCTAATATTTGAAGTACTTTTCACATCGTATCTAAAATGTATTGTTTTTTATGACTGCTATATAAAGATGAAAATATTGAATCAAGTTCTCATGACCAATCAAATACTACCGTTCAAGATGAGTGTGTTACAGAGAGATAGTGACAACGACGTCAATTATATGGATATCGTTATAGGTTGGCATATAATTTTAATAACTATTGCAATCATGCGAAATGTCGTACTTGTTATTATGATTTATTGTGTTTTCTTCTTATTTATGTTTATATCGTATATTTATTACTGATTTTGTTTTTTCACTGAGAGCTACTCAGATTTAGGAGACCCAACATATGTATGTGAGTTTTGTGGCGCGGAAATGTGGTTTAATGAGAGAGTTAACAAGAAAACCAAAAACATCAAGCCAAAGTTTTCGTTGTGTTGCATGCAAGGGAAGGTTCAGTTACCTCTGCTAAAACATCCACCTCAAATTATTTATGATCTATTGAAGAAGAAACATAATAGAAGCAACCATTTTCTTGAGAATATAAGAGGATATAATATGATGTATTCGTTTACATCAATGGGTGGAAGGATTATTGCACCTACAACTAAAGGTCGAGGTCCATATAATTACAAAATTGGTGGTTAAATCATCACTTAATAGGTACTTTATTGCCTGCTGATGGTGCACGACCAAAGTTTTCTCAACTTTACATAAATGATACTGAGGATGAAATAAAGAACAGGAAAACAGCTGCAAGGTACAACATAGTAAATGGATTTTAGTATCATTGTAACTTTAATTGTTTAATTTACATATTCCGTTTAAATCCTAACTTATTATTCATTATGTCTTACTAGTACAGTACAAACCCAGACAAGTTTGAAGATCGCTTAGTCGCACAATTACAAGATATGTTAGATCATAATAACCCTTTAGCTCATAATTTTAGAATGGCTAGGGATGGTTGCATCTAACACGTGTGAGAATTTGAAATTAAAACTTATCGCCAAAAGAGAGTCTGATGGAAGAACTTACAATTTGCAACAACATAGAAGTAGCTGCACTTATCATAGGAGATATTGATAGTGCCGACAAAAGAGATATAATTATCGAAACGAAGGGTGGAATTAAAGCTACAACAAATTTTCAAACTTCATCCTTCTTACCTCGCTATGCAATATCCACTATTATTTCCATACGGAGAAGATGGATTTAGAACAGATATTATGCACAGGATAAGACTCCACAGACGGTTCAACAGGAAAGAGGTTTAAACTCAAATGCGTGAGTTTTTTGCATAAAATACAAGACCGAGCTCGGAGGCGGCAACAATACTATTATCTCGGAGGTTGTTACAACAATTCTTAGTAGATGCTTACACAATGATTGAAGCTGGAAGGTTGTCTTTTCTTAGACACAACCAACAAAGCTTGAGAGCTGCGAATGTAAGAATTTAAGAGGTGTTGTCGAAAGAGGTAAAAAGAGGGATCTTCGACTGGAAGTCGTATAGTATTGCCATCTTCCTTCACAGGAGGACATAGTTATATGAGAGAAAACTATCAAGATGCGATGGCTATTTGCAGATGGTATGGTTATCCAGATTTATTCATAACATTTACGTGTAATCCTAAGTGGCCAGAGATTACTAGATTTGTAAAAAAAAGAGGCCTAAGGCCAGAGGATAGGCCAGACATCATATGTCGAGTTTTTAAGATGAAACTAGACCAGCTGGTGAAAGATCTGAAAGATCGCAAAATATTTGGCAGGTTAGGGCTGGTATGTTAGACATCGTCCTTAATTCTATTATTATTATTATTATTATTATTATTATTATTATTATTATTATTATTATTATTATTATTATTATTATTATTATTATTATTATTATTATTATTATTATTATTATTATTATTATTATTATTATTATTATTATATTATTATTATTATTATTATTATTATTATATTATTATTATTATTATTATTATTATTATTATTATTATTATTATTATTATTATATTATTATTATTATTATATGTTATTTTAATTGGATTGCTATCGTTATATATTTATTTAACTTGAATGTCAAAACTTATTTTGTTGTCTGCTTATTTTCAGTGCTTTATACAGTTGAATTCCAAAAGCGTGGTTTGTCGCACGCTCATATTTTGTTATTCATGCATCAGGGAGACAAATACCTTGTTGCTTCAGATATTGATAAGATTATTTGTGCTGAGTTGCCTGATAAATGTGAAGATCCAGAACTATATCAAGCAGTAAGCGAGTACATGATGCACGGTCCATGTGGCTCAGCAAATACAAATGCTCCGTGTATGATTGACAAGCAATGCAGTAAGCATTTTCCCAAGAGGTTCAATGATGCAACTAAGGTAGATGATGAAGGATATCCAGTGTACAGACGAAGAGATAATGGATCTATAGTTGAGAAGAGTGGGGTTCACCTTGATAATCGGTATGTTGTCCCATATAATGTTGAATTGCTTCGTAAATATCAAGGACACATAAACGTTAATGGTGTAACCAATCTAGATCAATTAAATATTTGTTCAAATATATAAACAAGGGATATGATAGGGTTACAGTGCGCGCTTACAAGATAAACAGAAAGAAGGTGAAGCTAAAGAAATAGATGAAATAAAGATGTACTATGATTGCCGATATATTTCGGCGTGTGAAGCAATTTGGAGGATTTTTGATTCAGCATACATTATCGAACCCCTGCTGTTGAAAGATTAAGTTTTCATCTACTGGGAGAACAAACCGTTTTGTTTAATAACCATGCGGATGTGGAATCTGTAGTAGACAGACCTCATATTGACAATACGAAATTCTTGTAACCAAAAATATGAAGAAGCTAGGGAGCTTACTTATGTGGAGTTCCCTACAAAATTTGTTTGGAAACAGGCACAGAGAGAGTGGACACCAAGAGCTAAAGGTTTCACAATAGGATGAATCTACCATGTCTCACCGGGATCTGGAGAGAAGTTCTATCTTAGAACTTTATTGAATTTTGTAAAAGGCGCGACATGCTACGAAGAAATTAGAACGGTTGATGGTTTAGTGTATCCTACATTCAAGGAAGTTTGCTATGCAAGGGGTTTACTTGATGATGACAAGGAATATGTCGATGCAATAACAGAAGCAAGTTTTAGAGAATCAGGGTATTATCTAAGACATTTGTTCTCTATGTTACTATTATCTGGTAGCATGTCGAAGCCGGAGGAAGTTTGGAATAAGATATGACAGTTATTATCTGATGACATACTTTACAAGCAGCGTTGTCTTAAAAAAAATAAAGGTAAATAACTACGAAAAGATTTTTGAGTCAAAAACCATACTTTTTAGCAATTTGCATTCTTACTATAGGTTACTATTTTTTTTATATGTTTCATAGACCTGCATTTAACCGATGATCAAATCGAATCTTTTGCATTGGCTGAGATTGAAACCATGCTCCAAAGTAATGGTAGCAGCTTGCGTAGATTCAGTGAAATGCCGTTTCCGGATGAACTAATCATGTTTGAAGGACAAAACAAGCTTATAGCAGATGAGCTTTCATATGACATTGAGGAAATGACCTTGGAACACGACAAATTGTATAAAGGTTTAACTGATGAGAGTCGATGATTTATCGAGAAGTATTGGATGTCTCTCGAGTGAAGAAGGAGGTGTATTTTTCGTTTACGGCTATGGAGGACGGGTAAAACATATGTTTGGAAAACATTATGTGCTGCAATAAGAAAGAAGGGCGAAATTGTATTGCCAGTAGCTTCGAGTGGAATTGCTTCTCTCCTCCTTCCACGTGGAAGAACAGCTCATTCTAGATTTGGTATCCCTTTGAATGTAAATGAAAATTCTACTTGCGCCGGAATTCGCCCTGGGTCGGAGTTAGCTGCTCTTCTCATTAAGAAAAAACTTATCATTTGGGATGAAGATCCAATGATGCATAAGTATTGTTTTGAAGCACTTGATAGAAGTTTGAGGGACATAATGAGGTACGTTGAAAGGGATAACTTGCAACGACCATTTGGAGGTAAAGTGATAGTATTCGGTGGTGATCTCAGGCAGATATTACCATTTGTACCAAAGGGAACTATGCAGGATATCGTGTTCGCCACCGTTAATTCGTCTAACTTATGGGATTCGTGTAAGGTCCTGACTTACTTGCAATATGAGATTACAATCAGGTTCCTTGAAATCTTCGGTTGATGAATTGCGAGAATTCTCAGAGTGGATACTAAGCGTTGGAGATGGAAATGCTGGCGGTCCTAATGATGGTGAAGCCGTCATCGAGATTGCAAAAGATATCATTATAGATCCCGGGGCTGATCTGATTTCAGCAATTGTTGAAAGCACGTATCCAGACCTACATGAACATATTTGGGAAGCTAAATATTTCCAAGAAAGAGCTATTTTGGCCCCAACAAATAAGATAGTGGAGATAGTAAATGATAATGTTATATCTACTATTCCAGGAGAAGAAAGAGTCTATTTGAGTTCGGATGCTATAAGCAAAGAGGAAGGAAACTTTGGAGTCCACGAAATATACTCCACTGAATTCCTCAATATAATAAAATGCTCTGGTCTCCCAAATCATAGCATACGATTAAAGGTTGGTGCGCCCGTTATGCTTCTACGTAATATTGATCAAACATCTGGATTATGTAATGGCACGAGGTTAGTCCTCAATCATTTAGGTAATCGTGTTATTGAAGCTACTGTTATTTCCGGAAGTAATGTGGGTGAAAAAGTTTTTATCCCAAGAATGACATTGACGCCGTCGGACTCCACCAAGTTTCCTATCAGATTTCAGAGACGTCAATTTCCTTTAGTGGTTTGTTTTGCTATGACTATAAATAAAAGTCAAGGACAATATTTGTCACATGTAGGCCTGTATCTCCCGAGACCTGTTTTTAGCCACGGCCAATTTTATGTTGTTGTTTCCAGAGTTACGAGCAAAAAAGGTCTGAAGATTCTTCCTTTTTACAAAGAACACGGAGTGCGTACAAGTACAACAAAAGTAGTTTACAAGGAAGTGTTTTCAAACATATATATTGCGTTAAAAAATCATTTCTGTAAATAACGATTTGATGCCTTCATATATGATTATTTAAATATGTTTCGTTATTTTGATTCTTTTTATTGATCATTAGTTATGCTATCAAGCAATTAATACTCCCGTGCATCATGCACCGGGTCCTAAAACTAGTACTAATATATTGAAAGGCATGCGTAAATCAGGAACGGTGCCACGTGGCTGCATAGTATAGGTTTTGATCCCGTGACCTCAAGTTCATGTGCTAAAGTTTTAACCACTAGACCAAGTAGTATTTAGTGCTATTATATCAAATTACAATATTAATAAATGAAGATTTTCTTACCCGAGACATAGCCGGGCCTAATAACTAGTTTTGATACTAAACCCTGAACCCTAAACCTTGAACCCTAAACCTTGAACCCCAAACATCATCCAAAAGAGGTTTTATGATAATTTCATAAAACTAAAATAAGATATATATTCAAACTTAACAAATCTAAATATAAACTCATATTCGAACCCAAATAAAATATTAATATCAAAAAGATAATTAACTTAATAAATGTAATCAACATTTAATAAACACACTTAAAAATAGGGCTATAACAAATCCTAAGTCATTTTTTGGGTTTGATGCAGATGGAACACAAGGGGCTATAGCAGTTTTTTTTTTAGGACCATATGATATGGCTGTGATAGCTAAACTAGACACTATGTGTTTTGTAAGATATCCAAAATGAATGAAAGGCTTGGTACTTCTTGTTTTTGTATGGAGAGTCCCAATATCAAACTCGTTATCTACTATGGAATGAACTACAATGACTACTCCACTCTTACTCTAGCTATCTTATAATCGTCGATATAAATCAAGTAGATAACTATGCAGACAAGATAGGAGGAGAGGATCTAATTCGTGGTTGGGAAGATTTTAACAGCTAGAAACACAACCTCAACCTACATGACATACCATTCTATGGGCCTCGCTTTACATGGGCTAATAATCGAGAAGGACAAGGTCTAGTGATGGAGCAATTAGACTGTCCTTATGGCTCAATAATTGGGTTATTGAATATCCCCAAACTCATGAACTTTGAAACTTCCCAATAATTTTTATTCGGGTCATATGCCCCTATTATACTACAAGCTATGCCTATAGTGCCTTCAATGAGAATGACCATACCAAATCGATAATTGGTGTCTAACCAATCTTGAGGTGAGCAAAATGGTTAAGGAGATTTGGAAACTACATATTGCAGGCTCCTCCCCTACACTTCTTCATGAAAACTAGTTCTCTTACAAGGTTAACTCAAGACATGGTGTTTAGATAGACTATTATTTTGGGAGGTAAATTGGAAGGTAATTTTTGACCAGCTTCAAGACTATGGTAATCGAGTAAACTCGATACACCAAGGCACTTCCTACATTAGATATCATCGCACTCTAATCAATGAAGTATACCTTGCCATATCTTATTGGCAACAACGTATAAAACATCAACATCTCAAAGTGGGGGATCACCCCTCTAATTATTGGCGCTTTTAATCAAGCACCTTGATGAAAAAAGTATGGCGAGTTCAGCACAACCCTCAACTACTGTTTTCTTAGGTCTTCAGGACTGTCGGGTCCTCTCTTCACATCCATTTTTGTTGAAGTTACTTAAGATAAAGGTAGCAACTTACAAGCATCAGCAACACTACAGAAGGTAGCAGCTCAACCAGTAGCTCATTCAGCTATAACAAACTTTGCGAGCTCAGCTTATTCTGTTATTTGTAAATAACAAACTTGTACAGCTCATCTAGAGTTAGGTATATTAGTTTGTTTCTTCCTTTAGCTTATGTTGCTGTGTATATATAGTTGAGGATGTAATAATTGCAGATTAACATTCATAATACATTCTACTTTCTCTCTAAAATTCAGAGAGCAGTTATATTCTCTCAAAGCTCCTTGATGTATTCTCTTTTAGCATATTGATACAATATTCAAAGTTATTCTACTATATTCATATTGTTAGATGAACAATTTCATCATCAACGTACCATATCATGGGGTCAAAAAGGTCGCAATATGGCAGCTAAGTTACTACACGAGCTCAGTGTGTGGAAAGGTTGAGAAGGGATGCAAATTATTTCTTTCACGCAAAAATGGGTACAGGGTCTCGTACCTATTTTTAGTGGTGAATCTCATAATACCAAGCGATACAGGGTGCGTGGGACTCCTAAAAAGATTAATACTCTTTTCAAACCCAAGAGTGTGCGCAATATCAAAAGTATGGAATTGTATACTTACTTGAATTTGCATGATTCTAGATATTGGGGGATCACTCAGTCCAAGATCTACTCAAATAAATCATGGTATTATGTTGTACTCCATCAAGAGCAACATCGAAATTTGTAGCAAGAAATATGGATTTTTTCGCATAATTTGGAGTTTGAACAACATGCCTAAATGGATGGTTTTCTTATAGAAGCTTTGGCATAATGGCCTAGCATCTAAATGGAATCTCTTTAGACGACAAATTAGTTGTCGATTTATCTATATAGTGAAGAAGACTGCCAACACCTATTCCGGTTGTGTCCGTTAGTAACAGAAGTGTAGGCCATTACCAATCTCCGCCTCCATTCTCTTGATGGGCCTAATATTCCATTTCATGAATGCGACTTCCAAATAGATTACTATATGTCAGATCACAGGAGGGTTATAATGGCCATCAAATACGATCTTTTGTTGGCACTTTATGGGCCATTTGGAAGACTATAACGAATAGGTCTTTTGCATGATCCGTGCAAGTATCCAAGTACTCACTGCGTACATCCATGAGAGCACGTCAACATTCAATATTTACCTAGGGCCACGCTAATCATTTTACTCGGCTCCCGGGACTCCTCATACCTCCTGGGTTTCTCATTGCTAATCTTGGGCAATCGCAACTAGTAATCCTACTATTACTATCCTGTTTGACAGGGCTGTAGGAATTTATAGATGCAAATAGTGGAATTTCACGAAACAATTTCCTAACATCTATCATAGGATCGCAGACATAATCAAACACATAAATCATTCAATAGATATTAAATATCAAACCTTTTTCGTAGCGTGATTTCCCTATTGTATGCAAGCTTTGAAGATCCAAGAGCCCCAAGTATTGCGTCTCTAATCAGTCCATGAGCACCAGTTGAACACCAACGTTTGCTAGAACGAAAGAGTATAAAGTCTCTTGCTTTTGATGGTATTGGCGCCGGTTTAGAGAGAATAGATCTAGGGTTTCACTTTCTCTCTCTAGTGAAAAGAAACTGATTAATCAGTTGATTACCTAAACCCTAATATTATATCCTATGTAAAATAGAAGAGTCATAGGCTAGTTAGGAGAACTAATTCTCCTCCTATTCTCTTTGGAACGACCCATACCTAATCCTAACTGGATTTGGACAAATTTGTCCAACTTATGCTACAGTGTGTGACCTCACGGGATTAATCTATTTTAGTTATAGGCCTAATCAATATTGTCCTATTAATCATATTTATTCTCTATCAAGAAAATACGATTACTAAAATAATTAACTTTAATACCTTCATAATAACATTCTTATTTATATATTTAGTAATTGCCGAAATGCCTAAGCACATATTCCTTCAATCTCCCACTTGTCCGAAGACAAGAACGCAATGTTAAATTCCTTAAGTCACTTAATGTCTAATTACATAACACAATGTTATTCTCAAATTTATGTTCCTTGATCGTTGAGTTCGAACTGCTCAAATAAGGATTAACTCTTTAATCCTATTCCGCATGGCCATGCAATTTTCCAGTTCTCGCTCAGCAAGTGGCCCAGACACCATTCCTATTAAATATGAGGACTTATCCACTCTTGTATGACCATAACTCCCACTCAATTCTTACCCCACCTGATCACTGCCTATATAACCTCCTTTAACAATGTCAAAGTTACCCAATTATATTATGGCTATTAAGACATACTCATGTTTAAGGAATCTAGTAAATATAGTACTTTGATTCTACGTTTAGAATCTAATTAGGTCAAGTCTCAATGTATCAACTATAAATCCATATAATCAATTAGACATCTCCATGTCTCCACAGCCCATGGAATTACGCTATCAATTAATTGTATACAAGTCTTTTAAATAAATCAATTATATCCAATTTAGTGATTTATACTGGGGACTTAAATAAATTGTGATTTATGTTCACTTTATAAGGTTCCATTATCAAAACGTTTTTGATAATCCTATTTGAAAACACAAATTATTTGGAAATTTTATTTAATACTAAACCAAACAATTAAATAAGAAACATATTTTTATTGATAAACATCCAAAGCATAGTCAATGGACTTCTTAAGCTTGCATACCCTCCCTAGATTTTCTAGATCTTCAAAACCTTGAGGTTGTGTCATGTACACATCCTCTTTCAAGAACCCATTCAAGAAAGCGGTTTTGACATCCAACTGTCATATTTCATAGTCATGAAAGGCAGCAATCGCAAGGATTATCCTAATGGACTTAAGCATGGCTACTGGTGAGAAAGTTTCATCATAGTCAATAGCATGAATTTGCTTGAAACCTTTCGCAACCAACCTTGCTTTGAAAACACTAATGTTTCCATCCTTGTCTGTTTTTAAATTGAAAATCTATTTGCATCTAATGCATTTTACCACATCAGGCAAATCAACTAAGTCCCATACTTTATTTTCAGACATGGAATCCATTTCATATTTCATGGCCTCAAGCCATCTTTCGGAGTCTTGACTATCCAAAGCATCTTTATAGCTAGTAGGTTCTTCTGATTCTAAAATCGTTATTTTTCAGTCAAAAGGAAATCAATATATCTCTTTGACGGAATGATGGTCCTACTAGACCTACGTTGGAGAACAACAGAAGAAGTTTTTATCGCACTAGTTTGAGTGACTTTGCATGGAGTATCTCCAAGTGGGACAGTAGGAGGTATGTGAATTGAATGCACCACCTTCTGAGCATTTTCATGTCGCGCAGCCTCTAATGTGGTGTTAGCCTTATCCATTTGTTACTCATCTCAAACTTCTTCGAGATATACATTTCTCCCAGTTGTTTTTCTGGAAATAAACTCCTTTTCCAGAAAGACACCATTACGAGCAACAAACACCTTATTTTCGCTTTGGTTGTAGAAGTAGTATCCCTTAGTCTCTTTTGGGTAACCCGCAACGAGACATTTGTCGGATTTGGGTGAAAGCTTATGAGAAAGTAAACGTTTTACATAACTTTCACAACCCCATATCCTTAGAAAATACAATTTTTGGAACGTTTCCAGTCCACATTTCATATGGTGTCTTTTCAACTACTTTAGATGGTGCTCTGTTAAGTGTAAATGCTACTGTTTCAAGCGTAAATCCCCATAATGATATAGGAAGATTAGCAAGACTCATCATGGATCGAACCATACAAAGTAGACTTCGATTCTTTCTTTCAGAAACGCCATTCAGTTGCGGTGTTCCTGGTGGAGTCCATTCTGAAAGTATTCCACAATCCTTCAAATGATCACCAAATTCTAGAGATAAATATTCACCACCACGATCGGATCGCAATGCTTTAATTTTCTTCCCAAGTTGGTTTTGCACTTCAATTCATTATGGAGTTCCTTAAATTTCCAATGGATTCCGACTTATGTCGCATGAGGTAAACAAATCCAAATCTCCTTACATCATCAGTAAAAGTAATGAAGTAATTGTACCTCATCTACCCAAATTACTCATAGGTCCACACACATCCGTATGTATGAGGGCTAAAAGGTCATCGGCCCTTTCACTTCAACTTGTGAAACCAAAACTCACAAGTATGAAATGATTCAAAATCAAATGATTTGAGAATTCCATCTTTACGAAGCTTTTCAATACGCTTTGATCTTATGTGGCCTAATCGACAATGACATAGGTATGTAGGGTTTGAATCATTCGCTTTATGTTTCTTGTTGTCTATGTTATAGATGTGGGTTTCTAAGTCTAGACCATTTGATAACTTAGCGAAGACATAGAATATATCATTCAAATACGCATAACAACAATTATACTCTAGTTTAAATATAAAAAAACTTTTGAATCCAAAATCGAAATCAAAACGATATTCTAGGTACTAGTTAGAACATAATAACAATTATAGAGTTCTAATAATAAACCAAAAGGCAAAAGTAGACTACAATCTCCCACAGCCAGAGCAGCAACTCATGCTTCATTGCTCACGTGGAGGTCCACTTCTCCTTTGCTCAACGTTCTACTTCTTTTTAGTGCCTGCACATTACAAATAATGTGAGATCCGCATGCAGTATCAAATATATGATGTAGAAGTAGATAAGTTAATCTCTATAACATAAATACCTGAAGTCGAAGCGCTAGTCTTCTTATCCTCCAGATACTTAGGGCAGTTCCTTTTCCAGTGACCAATCTTGGGGCAATGTGGCACTCATCTAGTGCTGCTACTTTTGCCTTGGGAGTGGTAATTGGCTTAGAAGTATCATCAGTGGCAACAACCTTGCCCTTGTTTTTCTTATTAGGCCCCTTTTTCTTCATGAACTACTTGCCTTTCCTAACAATAAGAACATCCTTATGTCCAGGCTCAGCGGGCAAGCTCTTTTCAGCCTGAGTTAGCATACCATGTAGCTCTTGCAAGGTAGCCTCGCCTCCTTGCATGTAAAAATTCAACTGAAAGTTTTAAAATTTTTCAGGCAAGGATTTGATCACAATATTAGTTGCCAGTTCTGGAGGGTAAGGGAAGCCCGATTTTTCCATGATTTGAAAATGTCCAATCATATTGAACAGATGCAGGGACCAACTAGTTTTCCTTTTTCCAACTTACACTCTAGCAACATGAAGTGAGCTTCAAACCTCTCCAATCTAGCATTCTTCTGAAACATAGTTTTCAGCTGCTGTAGGATGAAGTAGCCATCCAAACCATTAAAATGCTTTTGAAAGTATGGTTCCATGCAAGCAAGCATCGGACATGATACTTGCACATGAACCGCCTCTAGGGTTTAACTTATTTTCCTTTCAGCTGGAGTAGCAGTGTCTGGTAGGGGTCCAGGGAGAGGATTGTCAAGAACATTTTCTCTTCTTTCGTCTCTGAGAACGATTCTCACAGCCATTTCCCATTCTAGGAACTTATTTGCATTCAGTTTGTCCTTTTCGAGTAAATATCGCAAATTAAAACTGGGGGTGTTATTGTTGTTTCAATGAGACATGATAACTACAACAAAAGAATTTTAAAGCAAGATTCAACAATGTTTATCAAGAAAGCAATAAACATATTTTAATTAACTACTACCCTTTATTCAAAATGAATGTCCCCCTATTGAATAAAGAAATAACCAAGATTCCCTCCCACTACAATCAAACGGACTTTGGACCTGGCTTCAATTTATAGTAGTTGAATTAAGTAAACACTTTACTGATTATAACTAATTTTAATTCTCGGTACATAGGTTTACAACTCCTTGTTTACTCCTATCTCTTAGTATCAAAACCCAAAACTTTGTCTTTGATGATTTTGTTGAGTTAAACCAAACATTAACATGTAAGTTTCAAAAAACCTAGCCTATTATCACCGAAAATATGAGCAACACCCTGCTTTGGTAGAATCTATTTCTCATGATCGAAGGCTACATAGGTGTTGTTTGGAAAAGCAATTAAAACTCAATATTATTTTTGTTGACCTAAGTTTACTGATATGGTTAATTAATAGTGAACACATGAATTAATTAACCACAAAAAAACTTAGAAGTAAGCATTTAAACATAATAAATGCAAGAAAATTACAAAAGCAACAATTAAAATGATCTAGTATGGCCCCTACACTTAGAAAAATAATCTAATCTTCATGAATCCTCCCTTGAATCTCCATGGATCACCATCCTTGAAACTCCTTGGATCATTATGCTTTCTTACATAATTTGAATTAAATAAATGTTGAACCCTAGTTTTGATAATGACAAAGAAACAAAGGAACAAACTAAGTAGTGAACTAATGAGTTATTTAAGTGTATGGTGTTTAAGGTATCAATGAAAGGAACTGGGAGAACGAAGTCAAGAAGAAGTCAAGAGAGGATTTCAAAGGCTAAGTAAAGAAGTTTCTATGTTGATACTGGAGCAAGCATTGGATCAAGAAAATAGAAGCTAGGCGTTTTATTTTCTAGTTCCAATGTAAAGGAACAAAGAAAGAATGGTAAGGAACGTGGCAGTTATTTGAGAATGAGAGTTTGTTCCTTTGTAAGGAACAAACTAAGTGGCACTATGAAATGTTAAAGGAACTTAGTTAATAAAGGAACTAGACTTAGGCGTGAACATTATAACGGTTAAAAATAATGAGTAAGTCATGCCTAAATTATAGGAAATTAGTTATTTTAATTTCAAATGATAAAATCAGTTTTAAAAAGAAAATCTGTTTAGAAAAGATTTTATTTTTCGGAAAATAAGAAAATAAATATCCGGTTGTTAGAAAGATTTTTTTAAAAGATATTATTTTCTTAAAGATTAAAATTCAGTTTTAAAGATAAAAAGTGTTTTATAAAAATGATTTTCGGATAAAGCTCAAGGAACTCCTATTACTTAGGAGTAATGGCTGAATATCCACGTTCATTTATAGTTCATGGGATCATGGGACATGATGTAAACGTGTTCCTTAGGGGAAGGAACATCATGGGTAATGGACTTAAACATGTACTCTAACTTAATCCCACGTTCTTCATGATTAACACTATAAATATAGAAGTCTAGATAAGTTCCAAATTGTGTCTGACTAAGTAATTAAGTGAGTTTAACTTATTAAGTGTCAGTGCCTTCATTCTCTCATAATAGCCATTTGTTCTTTGCCTTCTTACTCTAATTCCACTAAGCTTATTTCGATCAATTGTATTTTGGTTTTTGGGGTAAGGGAACTTTGAGTGAAGTTCTGTAAGAGAGAGGCTTTGAGTGAAGCTTGTATGTGTGAGAAAACTTCGAGTGAAGTTGAGAGGAACTGCTGTTAAGGGAACAGTGGCTCAGGAACTTGAGTTTAGGAACTCAAGGTGTGGCTCGAGTTAGAATTAGGTTGTAACAAGTTGTTTGGCCTAATTAGTGAAAGTGTTGAGTTTAAAATCCCTAGTGGTCGAGGTTGTTTCTTCTTGTTGGGCCCAAGAAGTTTTTCCTCGTAAAAATCCCTTGTGTTCCTTTAGCTTGTTTATTCGTTTAAGTTTTAATTTCCGCAAAAAGTTACGTTTATTTCTACACCTACAATTCACCCCCCTCTTGTAGTGTTCCTAGGGAAATAACAATTGGTATCAGAGCTAGAACTCACGTAAGATAGGAAACCCTATTGAGAAAAAGATCCAAGGAACAATGAATACCACCGAGAAACTTGAAGAAGGTTATTCCACTCAAAGGCCTCCTATGTTCAATGGGAAGTACTACAACTATTGGAAGAACCGCATGGAGATATTCATCAAGGCTGAAAACTATCAGGTATGGAGAGTCATTGAAGTTGGTGATTTCGAAGTCACAACTACAAATGACAAAAATGAGGTAACTCTTAAACCCCTCTCTGATTATGACAAATCTGATTTTGAAAAAATGGAAGTAAATGCCATGGCTATTAAATTGTTGCATTGTGGACTTGGACCCCATGAACATAATAGGATCATGGGATGCAAATCCGCAAAGCAAATATGGGATTTACTAGAAGTAACCCACGAAGGAACTAATGAAGTTAAAAGATCGAAAATTGATTTACTTATGAATCAATATGAACTGTTCTGCATGAAATCCAAAGAAAGCATCCGAGACATGTTTACTCGTTTTACTAACATTATTAATGAGTTGGCTTCTCTTGGAAAGTTTATTTCATCTGAGGAACAGGTTCGAAAGGTTCTTAGGAGTCTTCCTAAGGACAGATGGATGGCTAAAGTCACTGCTCTTCAAGAAACAAAAGACTTCACTAAGTTCAACTTAGAACAGCTGGCAGGGTCACTTATGACTCATGAGCTTCACCTTGATACTGAATATGGTGAAAGCTCCAAATCAAAATCAATTGCTCTCAAAGCAGATGATGAAGATGATTCGGACTCAGAAGAAGAAGAAGCAGCCCTCATGGTTCGAAAATTTCGAAAGATGTACAGGAACATGAAGAATGGAAACTTCAAAGGTAAAACTAAGAAATTTTCTAACAAAGCTGCTTGTCATAAATGTGGAAGTACAGATCACTTCATCAAGGAATGTCCTCTTTGGGAAAATGACAAAACCAAAGAAAGGAACAAGGAACGCTTTGCTGAAAGGAACAAAGAATCAAAAGCACCTTTCTCTAAGGCAAATGTGCGCAAAGCTATGATAGCTGCTTGGGGAGATTCAGAGACGGAAGAAGAAGAGGAACAACAACTGAAGAAACAGCAAACCTTTGCCTCATGGCAAACACTGACGAAAAAGAAGATGAAGAAAAATTGAGGTAAGTCAACATGGACTTGAGTCAGAACTAGATGGTAAAACTAGGCTGAAATATATGATCTTCTTTATGATGCAATTCTTGAATGTAGAGATGAACGTGAAAAACGTAACAAACGGAACAAGCCTTAAAGGTTTGCAAGGAACACATAGAATGGCTTAAGAAAATGAGAACGATGTCGAAACTAGAGATTTTTGATTATTTGATAAAAACTTAAAAATCAAAGAATGTTATGAAAGTTTGAAAAATGAAAATTATCTAATTAATTTAGAGATTTCACACTTGAAGGAATTTGTCCCTGTTCTGAGTTCCTTTGATATAAGATCAACCCCTTTGAAAGGATACAGATCTGAGATTGAAAAAATAATAAAGAGAAAATATTTTAAAGGAACAGATCTGTAATCTTAAAAAGGAACTGGTTGTCGCAAGGAACAGAGGCAAAATCATGAAAGTTCCTAAGTGGATTGAGAAACCACAGACCAAAAGGAAGGAAGGTCTTGGTTTTGAAAACTACAAGAAAAGGAACAAGACAAAGAAATATGTTGATCTACCTAGTGATAAGTTTGTATGTATTGTGGCAAGGTAGGTCATTACATAAATCAATGTCAATAAAATCTGAAGATTGGGAAAAATGTGACAATAAGTAAGAAAAAATGGGTTGTCAAAAAAATCCTAGTCAAGAACAGGAACCCACGAAAGATGGGGTTCCTCAACTAACAACTAGTTGATTTTTGCAGGTTGGAGTGAGGGGGAACAACACTTGGTATCTCGATAGTGGTTGTTCCAAGCACATGACAGGAGACAAAACGAAGTTTCTCTCACTCACAACCTATGAAGGTGGACAGTGTAACATTTGGTGATAATAAGAAAGGTAACATGTTGCTATGGGTAAGGTCGGTAAGTCACCATTACACTCCATTGAAAATGTATTTTTAGTTGAAGGTCTAAAACATAATCTATTAAGCATTTCTCAATTCTGTGACAAAGGAAATACTGTAAAATTTGATAAAGAAAAATGCTTAATCATCAACATTAAAACTAAGAAGGTTATCTTGGAAGGAACAAGGAAAGGGAACACATACATTGTGGATCTAGACCTTGTTCCTCAAATCAATTTAACTTGTCTTAGTGTTATTGAAGATGATTCACTTCTTGGCACAAGCGTCTAGGACATGCTAGCTTTTCATTACTTGAGAAACTTAGATCAAAAGACTTGTTTTAGGATTACCATCCATAAAATTTCATATTGATCAAGTTTGTGATGCATGTGCACGAGGTAAACAAGTAAGATCCTCTTTCAAATCTAAAACGATTGTAAGTACCACTAAACCATTAGAGTTAATTCATATGGACTTATGTGGACCCATGAGAATTCAAAGCAGAAGTGGAAAGAGGTATGTACTTGTGATTGTAGATGACTACTCTAGGTACACTTGGGTTATTTTTCTCCTAGTAAAGATGAAACTTATGATGAGTTCCTTGTCTTTGCTAAAAGAGTTCAAAACCTAAGTGGACATAAAATAATGCACATTAGATCAGATCATGGCAAGGAATTCGAAAATTATAAATTTGATGACTAAGCAGAGAAATGAGCTAGATCATAATTTTTCTGCCCCTAGAACACCACAACAAAATGGTGTTGTAGAAAGGAAAAATAGAACTTTGGAGGAAATGTCTAGAACCATGTTAATTGCTAGTGAACTTCCAAGGAACTTTTGGGCTGAAGCTGTTAATACTGCTTGTCACATAATTAATCGTGCCATGATGAGACCTATCATTAATAAAACTCCTTATGAACTTTACTTTGGAAAGAAACCAAATATCACCTATTTTAGAACATTTGGTGCAAATGTTATGTGCATAATAATGGAAAAGATAATCTTGGAAAATTTGATGCAAGGAGTGATGAAGCAACATTTTTAGGATACTCCTCACATAGTAAAGCTTATAGAGTATATAACAAAGAACTATGTGTGTTGAAGAAAGCATTCATGTAATCTTTGATGAATCTGACAAAATAATCCAAGCATACAGGTTGATGACTATGAGATAGGGTTAGCACAACCAAGTCAAGGAACACAGATTCACAAGAAGAAGAAGAAGTGAAAGAGGAAAGGAACGAGGAATTGAAAATAATGACATCAATGATGTTCCTGTTCCTCAAGGAGGAGAAGATGCTCCTGTTCCTCTAAATGAAGGAACTGAGTCCACCGAGGCTAACAGAGGAACAACTGAGCAGAGTTCCTCATCAACTCAAGGAACTCATGAGGAACAACATGTTCCTATAAGAGAGTTTCAACCAAAACCTTGGAGATTACAAAATCACATCCTGTGGAACTCATAATCAGCGACATATCCAAAGGTACGCAAACTAGATCTCAGTTAAGGAACTTTTGTGCATTTCATGCGTTCCTATCAATGATGGAACCAAGAAATCATGAAGAAGCCTTAACTGACTCTGATTGGATTACGCAATGCAAGCTGAATTAAATGAGTTTGAAAGAAACAAGGTATGGCATCTAGTTCCTTCATCTAAACAACAAAAAGTAATTGGCTTAAAATGGGTGTTTAGAAACAAACTAGATGAATATGGAACCATTGTAAGAAACAAAGCTAGACTTGTAGTAAAAGGTTATAACAAACAAGAAGGAATTGATTATGAAGAAACCTTTGCTCCTGTAGCTAGATTAGAAGCCATTAGAATTTAATTGCATTTGCTGCTTACATGGGATTTAAATTATATCAAATGGATGTTAAGTGTGCATTTTTAAATGGCTATCTAAACGAAGATGTATATGTTGAACAACCCCCTGGTTTGAAAATAATAATCTCCCAAATCATGTCTACAAGCTTGATAAAGCTCTTTATGGGTTAAAACAAGCACCTAGATCATGGTATGAGAGATTATCAAGTTCCTTTTAGAAAAACTTTAAAAGAGGAAAGGTTGATAAAACCTTGTTCCTAAAATCTAAAGGAACTGATATTTTGCTTGTTCAAATATATGTTGATGACATCATATTCGGAGCTACTAATGAAACATTGTGCAAAGAATTCTCAAGTCTCATGAGCAATGAATTTGAAATGAGTATGATGGGTGAGTTAAATTTCTTTCTTGGACTACAAATCAAACAAACTGAAAAGGTATAATTGTTCACCAACAAAAATACATAAAGGAACTATTAAAGAAATATGGCCTCGAAAATTCAAAGATAAATCACACTCCTATGGGAACTTCAACTAGATTAGATGAAGACTCCATAGGAACAAGTGTTGATCAAACAAAATATAGAGGAATGATTGGTTCACTTTTGTATCTAACTGCTAGTCGTCCAGACATAGCTTTCAGTGTTGGTTTGTGTGCTAGATTTCAAGCAAATCCAAAGGAGTCTCACCTCACTGCTGTGAAGAGAATTCTTAGATATCTTAAAGGAACAGATGATCTTGGACTCTACTATCCAAGAAGTGATACATTCGAACTAAAAGGATATGCAGATGCAGATGCAGATTATGCTGGAGATCTTGTAAATAGGAAAAGCACCTCAGGTATGGCACAATTCCTTGGTCATAGTTTAGTTTCTTGGAGTACCAAGAAACAAAACACAGTTGCTTTATCCACTGCTGAAGCAGAATATGTAGCGCTGCTGCATGTTGCTCTCAAATGCTTTGGATAAAACAACAACTTAGTGACTATGGAATAAACTTTGAATGTGTTCCTATTTATTGTGACAATACAAGTGCTATAAGTATTTAAAATCCAGTGCATCATTCTAGAGTAAAGCATATACATATAGACATCACTTTTTAAGAGAAAATGTTGAAAAAGGTTTGATTAAACTTGAGTTTTGTCAAACTGATTATCAGATTGCTGATATCTAACTAAGCCTTTGCAAAGAGATAGATATGAAAAATTAAGGCTTGAGTTAGGTTAATAAAAATTAAGTGATTGTTCCTATGTCATTCCCCCATGTTTGAATCAATTTGAGTGACTTTGTGTGCTAAAAATAATTGTGTTTAATTGCCTAAGACCATTGCAAATTGGAATGTTGCAAACATAAACATGAATCAAAGAAATTAAACAACTCACAAATGTCACATAATACTCCCCTTATTGTTCCTAAGGTTAAGAAACATGCATGATATGAAGGAAATTGATATGTAGCATTAGTTGTTCCTATAGCACAAGTTCCTTAGCATTTATTTTCTTTCAAAAATTAAAATTCATAAAAATCCGAAAAATCCGAAAAATCCCAAAAATAAGGGGAACCAGTTTAATTAAATCTTGGTTCTTTTATTTCTTTCGTTTTCTTTTTCTTTTTATTTTTATTTTTTGCTTTATTTCTTTCCCGCGTGTCATAATTACTATTACATGCAAAACTTCCTTCTTAATTCACTAAGAAACCGTGTTCCTCTCAACTTCATCTTCACCATACCGAAACCTCATCACACCCTTTGATACTCCATAAAAACCTCCAAACCTTCACAAATCATGGCAAAAACTTCAAGAAACTCCCTTTTCCCACATCAAAAAACACGACACTTCAAAAATGGAAATTCTTCATCTCCAACAAAACCCTTGAAACCGACATAATTCAAGAAAACCCCATAGAGGAACAGCAATTAGAATCTCCTAGAAGGAGATGCGGAAAAAATTATTGGGGAAGACGATGAAGAAGAAACCCCGGAACAATCTCAGGGGGAAGAAGAAGAAATCACCTGTTCCTTCCAAAGGAACTGTTTCTTCGTCTTCCAAGAAAAGGGTCGAACGAAGTGAATCTAGGTATGTTTGGGCTTTTTGCGTCGATTTAGAATGGGCAATAAAGTAAGATTTTAGAATTAACTCCATTCTAAAGGAACAAGGCATGGAATTCTTGTTTGAATTCGCCTTTAATAATGCTCTTGTTCCTCTAGCTATGGATGATTTGTGCAAATTTGTTAATACTAATGGAACTTGCACAACTGAGTTAGAGGAAGAAAATAAGGTTTAATCAAGCACTTTAGCAAAGTATGGGAAGTTCCTTGCAAAGGAACTGATTTGTATTTTAAAGGAAAGGAACTGTTTCCTTTCCGAATTTTCCTCAAGACAAAATCTTAGAATATTTTGGAGGAACGCTGGCCAAAACAAACTTAACCATAACCTACTCTCTCCCCTTCACAAAGTAGCTTTTAATTGGTTTGGAGAGCACTCATTCCTCGAACTGAAAAGAGGAATGAAGTGGGTCTCTTGGATATGTGTTACATGTTTTGCTTGGACCACCACATACAAATCAATTTCCCTTCCCTCTTCATTCAACATTTAACTCACTGTATTGAGAACATTGTGTATTGGGTACGGTGCCTTGATAACTTCTTTACTTCATCACTTTGAAGTAAGACTTACGGTTGGACCACATAGGATCAAACAAGGGAACATCTTGAATGAGAAGACCCTAAATGGACTTGGCTTGTCTGTCCAAGAAGGTGTTCTCATTCAAGGAGAATGGCTTCCAGTTCCTCAGGAAAAGAAAACTGCCTAAACTGACTTAGAAGAAGATAATGATGTATATTTGGATAACCCTGTTCCTAACCGGAGGAACCGAAACCTAAGAGGCGCAAACACATTGCCATAAGCCTAAACCTCTGTTCCTTGAGAGTGAGAAGAGCACTCGTAAAAATTGCTCCAGTTCCTGTTCCTTCCAACAGGACTCTCCTTAGTCCTTTCGGATAATGAGGAACAGGTACCCTCACTCTCAAGGAACCTACTCCACCACATCTCCCAAACTCTCTGTTCCTTTCACAAAATACCCTCCATTTCACCTTCTATCCTTCTCTGTTCCTTCAGTTTTGAGCAGTTGAAGGATGAAATAAAAGGCCAAATCCTTTTGCTTCCACCTCCACAACTCTTCCACCCACACCACCATTTCTTCCTCCCATTTATCACCCTTCACCTTCTGTTTCCATTCCGGAACAGATGACCTTCCACTCAAACCCTCCAGTTCCTTCACAAATCCCCCATCTTGCCTCAAGTTCCAAGGTAAGGAACAGGAACTCCGGATGATCTAACTGGGTTAATGAAGTCTGCTTCCTGCACAACATATGATAAAATTTATAATCATCTTCATTGGACTTTGGATGCCAAAACTGATACTATGTAAGTCTTATGAAGAACTTGAGTGATACGTGGTTGCGCAAAAAGAAGATGGACTCTATGGCTCGTGCCTTGGAGGAGCTGAAGGAACAGGTTGACTCACATGGGGTGGTGATGAAAAATTGAGGATGTGGTTGAAGAAGAAGTTGTAGAGGAACACCATTCCCCTTCCCTTTCTTAGTTTTTTTGTTTGTTGTTCCTGTTTCTTTATCAAGGAACACAACTTTTGTTTTCCTTTTTCTTTTCTTTCTTTGTTTTGTTATGGAACAAGTGCTATATAATCAATGACTTTTGCTATTATGTCTATGTTTCTAAATGATTTGCATAATTTCTTCCTTGGAATGGCTAGTATTATGTGATTGATGTTTGAGCAAGTTTACTCTTTGAACTTCTAACTTAACCATAATGGTGCTTGTATATTGGTCTTAAGGTGTTAAATCAATTCATCAATCATGCAGAGTCTATTCTTTTTGAGGATGACAAAGGGGGAAAAGATTTAAGGAACAAACTGTACATAAACTTGAAAAATTGAAAAAAATTAAAAAATGGATAAGGTAAATGAAAAATCAAAAATAGGTTAAGGTAAATGAAAAATCAAAATTCAGTTACTCACATAATTGTGTTTTATTTTTCATTTTCTTCTTTATGTTTTTATTTCATTCACTTATATTATTTGTTATTTTCCTTAGTTTGTACCTTTGTTGTCATCATCAAAAAGGGGGAAATTGTTGAACCCTAGTTTTGATAATGACAAAGAAACAAAGGAACAAACTAAGTAGTGAACTAATGAATTATTTAAGTGTATGGTGTTAAAGGTATCAATGCAAGGAACTGGGAGAATACGAAGTCAATGAAGAAGTCAAGAGAGGATTTCAAAGGCTAAGTAAAGAATTTCTATGTTGATACTGGAGCAAGCATTGGATCAAGAAAATAGAAGCTAGGCGTTTTATTTTCTAGTTCCAATGTAAAGGAACAAAGAAAGAATGGTAAGGAACTGTGGCAGTTATTTGAGAATGAGAGTTTGTTCCTTTGTAAGGAACAAACTAAGTGGCACTTAGAATATGTTAAAGGAACTGATTAATAAAGGAACTAGACTTAGGCGTGTAACATATAACGGTTAAATATATGAGTAAGTCATGCCTAATTATAGGAAATTAGTTATTTCTAATTTCAAATGATAAAATCAGTTTTAAAAAGAAAATCTGTTTTAGAAAAGATTTTATTTTTCGGAAAATTAAGAAAATAAATATCCGGTTGTTAGAAAGATTTTATTTAAAAGATACTACCTCCGTTCTCTTTTAGTTGCAACGTTTGACAAATTGCATTATTCATGTTCTCTTATTTGACCACATTTATTGATTTATATGTTAAACAAAATATAGTCATGTGGGGTCTTGTTTCATTCGTTTCGATGTAAGCTTTCATAATATCAAATTTTTATAATTTTTACTTATATACAATTAGAGATAAAACGATTTGAAATTGTACATTGACAAGTGTGAAAGTCAAAACGTTGCAACTAAATAAAAACAGAGGTAGTATTATTTTCTTAAAGATTAAAAATTCAGTTTTAAAGATAAAAAGTGTTTTTATAAAAACTGATTTTCGGATAAAGCTCAAGGAACTCCTATTACTTAGGAGTAATGGCTGAAATATATCCACGTTCATTTATAGTTCATGGGATCATGGGACATGATGTGAAACGTGTTCCTTAGGGGAAGGAACATCATGGGTTAATGGACTAAACATGTACTCTAGTTTTAATCCACGTTCTTCATGATTAACACTATAAATATAGAAGTCTAGATAAGTTCCAAATTGTGTCTGACTAAGTAATTAAGTGAGTTTAACTAATTAAGTGTCAGTGCCTTCATTCTCTCATAATAGGCATTTGTTCTTTGCCTTCTTACTCTAATTCCACTAAGCTTATTTCGATCAATTGTATTTTGGTTTTTAGGGTAAGGGAACTTTGAGTGATGTTCTGTAAGAGAGAGGCTTTGAGTGAAGCTTGTATGTGTGAGAAAACTTCGAGTGAAGTTGAGAGGAACTGCTGTTAAGGGAACAGTGGCTCAGGAACTTGAATTTAGGAACTCAAGGTGTGGCTCGAGTTAGATTTAGGTTGTAACAAAGTTGTTTGGCCTAATTAGTGAAAGTGTTGAGTTTAAAATCCCTAGTGGTCGAGGTTGTTTCTTCTTGTTGGGCCCAAGAAGTTTTTCCTCGTAAAAATCCCTTGTGTTCCTTTAGCTTGTTTATTCGTTTAAGTTTTAATTTCCGCAAAAAGTTACATTTATTTCTACACCTACAATTCACCCCCCCCCCCTTGTAGTGTTCCTAGGGAAATAACAATAAATAAGAAAAATGTAAAGTTACAAAAAATACAAATGATTCAAAGATCGTATTTGATTTACATTCAAATATAATGATTCCTAGATCGTATTTACTATCCTAATTTGGGCCATATACTAGTCATAATATGCAAAATATAATATCACACATATTATAATAAACATCCACGCATTTATAACATCAAAATAAAATAAACACAAACTATGTACTTATTAACAATTAATAAGCAAATAAAACTTTTCATAATAATTATAAAACTTATCAAATTTAAGTTAGAAATTATTCAGGATACTTTATTATTTCCATTCAATTGCTTATTTGAATAGACAATAATCATTATTATTCACAAATTTGCAAAATAGAAAACTTTTGGATTTATGTTCAATTTTAGAAAATTAGAATTTCCTTAAAATATTTTTTTTTTTTTAAAGTTGACCTTTTGACCGTTAACCAGCAGCACAAAGCAGCCAGTCAACAACCAAAACTTGCAGCACTATGAAACATATTACACGAGAAGCTTGCTGAAATAACCAGCGCATCACACACACTAGCACAACACCCTATTTTGCTGACACCGATAGTCACGACGGAATTTACCGACCAGCCTACAGCCACCAGCACATGCCAGCAGCCACGCACGTCAAACGTGCGCTGCTGGTTGCTCTTCTCCATCTACGCGCGTCGCGCCCTTCGCCGGCGACCCAAGTCTTAACTCGCGGACCCAAATTCTGGTTCTTTCCTCCGCCAACCACCGTGGCACCACCCTCCTTATAATTTTTGTAACAATTACAATTTAAATTAAAGTTATTTTCATTTAAAAATTAATTAAAAATTTAGGAGATTAATTAGGTTATAAAATCTGAAAAATTATGGCAGAAATTTTGAATTTATCAACAAATGTTAAACAAATTTTAAAGGTTGTTGAGATTAGATTTGAACGAAAAATATCCTTTCAACATTAAATCTAACAAGAATTCAAGATAAGATAAAAACAAAATTTTATACAAAAAATTTAGAAAATTAACAAATAAAATATGAAAATTTTGATAATTATTTTTAGGGTGATCTACTGAATTATAATAAGAAATAAAATCAAATATTTTAATTTTTATCTTTAAAATTTACGAATAATAAAACTAAACATAAAATTTTACCATAATTCATTAATAATATTATTAAATTTCGAAAATTTATGGAAAAATCCGAAAATTATTTCCAGCTATCATAATATTTAGATCTTTGTGGGTGATGAATATTAGATTTATTTAAATAATTAAAAATCAATAATTGTTAACAAATTATCAATAATTAATCAAATTAAACATTAAATAATTTTAAATCTAACAAATATATTTATAAAATTCCGAAAATTTTAGAGTGAATTAAAAAACTTATTTGAACCATGGTATAAAAAATTCTAACATTTATAAAATTATTTGACCATAAATCACAAATAAATCAATTATTTATAATTTCCAATTAATTAATATCAATTATTAATTATGCAAATTCAAGCCATAAATAAATCATCCCTTAATTGAATAAAAATAATAACTTTGCATACAATTACCTGATCATATGAATAATATGAATTAGTTAAAACTAATAACACTGTAGAAATTTGTAAATTCAAATAGCGAAATTTCAGGAAACAATTTCCTAACATCTACCATAGGATCACAGACATAATCAAACACATGAATCATTCAATAGAGATTAAATATCAAACCTTTGTAGCATGATTTTCATGTTGTATGCAAGATTTGAAGATCCAAGAGCCCCAAGTGTTGCTCGTCTAATCAGTCCACGAGCAGCAGTTGAACACCAACGTTTTCTAGAACGGAAGAGTATAAATTCTCTTGCTTTTGATGGTATAGGCGTCGATTTAGAGGGAATAGATCTAGGTTTTCACTTTCTCTCTCGAGTGAAAAGAAACTGATCAATCAATTGATTACCTAAACCCTAATATTATATTCTATATATAATAGAAGAGTCATAGGCTAGTTAGGAGAACTAATTCTCCTCCTATTCCCATTTGGACCGGCCTAATCCTAATCCTAACTGGATATGGATTAATTTGTCAAACTTATGTTACATTGTGTGACCTCATACGATTAATCGATTTTAGTTTTTAGGCCCAATCATATTTATTTTCTAGTAAGAAAATATGATCACTAAAATAATTAACTTTATTATCTTCATAATAACATTCCTATTTATATTTAGTAATTGCCGGAATGTCTAAGGACATATTCCTTCAAGGGCATGGGACCAGATTACAAAGATGGAAGGAGCTGCGTGGGTTATTTCAAGTCCTTATGGCCAACTGCAATTCATCAGGGCACATGCTTTTTTGATGATTCCGCTCTACTTACAGAGGCTATTGCTTATCTCAGAGCTCTTCTATGGGTAAAGGACAAAAAAAATTCGTGGGTAAAACTCCACACAGATGCAGCTCAAATTGTGCAAATGTTGAGTTCGGGCACAAACTTGGACGTAATGATCAAACACGCAATTCAGCTTATCAGAAACACAACAACTTTATTTACATGGTGTGCATTAGTAAAGTTAAATAAGGCACAAGTCACGCCGGCTCATCAGTTGGCTCAATGGTGCTGGGTCCATAAAATTTCTTTCAATTAATTTTCCTTCTTGTACAGTTTCTGGATGTAAAAAAAAAGTTGATGTTGATAATAGGCCCACATGTGAGGTGAGAATTGGGGCTGCCTTTCTTCGCAAATTAGATCCTGCACCGAGGTGTAGGATGAGCATCCTACACCTTTCCCATGTGGCTGACTTTTGGCAATATTTTTGAAAGTGGATCAGCTCTTTCTCTCTCATCACGTGAAATAATTTATTTAATATACAAATGCATATGGTTTGGTGTACAATAATCTACGAGTGTACATTTAGGGATTTTCAGTGATCAAAGCAATGACCATCAATGTACATTGTGATTTTATTGAATTTCGGTATGAGATTGTAATTGACATATTGAATTTCATTAGTGAACAAACATCAAACACACCAGTGTACAAAGAATGGAAATTACTCACTTGACATATTTCGGTATGGGACTGTAATTGTACATATTGAATTTCATTACTGAACAAACATCAACACACTCAGTGTACAAAGGTTGCAAATTACTCAGTTGACATAAACTTCATGAATTGGGTTACTTTCAGCTGGGGGTTGTCATTGTACATTTTGATTTTTATTAATGAACAACCATGAAGCCAAGGATGTACAAGGAGGTTGAGTGTGGAAAAGAGAGAAGTGGTGAATTTCGGTATGAGACTGTAATTGTACATAGTGAATTTCATTAGTGAACAAACATCAATACACCCAGTGTACAAAGATTGCAAATTACTCACTTGACATCAGCTTCAGGAATTGGGTTACTTTCAGCTGGGGGCTGTCATTGTACATTTTCATTTTGTTAATGAACAACCACGAAGCCAAGAATGTACAAGGAGGTTGAGTGTGGAAAACAAAAGAAGTGGTGAACAGTATATGGGGGACATCAAATCAGTTATTAAATGGTGAACAGTAAATGTCAAATCAGTTACTTTTTGTATTTTTGACATGTACACTGGATGTAATGGGAATGTACATTAGCTGTCAAATCAATTACTTTTTTGCATATTGAATGGTGTGTTTCATTCTTATTGCCTTGCGTTTTGGATCTGGTGTAGGATTCTCATCCTACACCTTGGTCCATAATCTACTAATTGGCCTTTCTTAAATTACTTGTGACGTTTGTGTTTGGTTTACTATAAACCGAATTGTATAAGTGATATGAAGCACCCGAAATATTAAGAGAAAAGGCCATGTGGCGAACACATTACACATTATAGCATGGTATTTAACTATGAGAAGGTATTGGGTCAGACGCGTCTGAATATAATATGTGGGCTATGTTCAATTAACCTTATTTTTGCTTATTTCAGATCTAATCAGATCAGATCAGATCATATCAAAAAAAATAAGTTCAGATCAGATCAGTTCAGATCATGGTTATATTTAAAAATCATAATATCTTTCATTACATATTAGTAAAAATTATAATAATTGAATATTAATAAAGTACTCATTGAGACGAATCAAACAAGACCCCACATGACTATATTTTTTCTTATATATTGAGAAAAATTTAAAAGATAAGATCTTGTAATCAGAAAAAATAAGTTCAGATCAGATCAGATCTGAAAAAATAAGTTCAGATCAGATAAGTTCAGATCAGAAAATTTCAGGTGAACTAAATATAGCCCAATTTTTTCAGGTGAACTAAACATAGCCCAATTGGTCGAACGACTTTCAGTTGGTTTCAATTTTTTTCAGTTGGTTTCAAATTTTTTCAGTTGGTTTTAAATTTTTTTCAGTTGGTTTCAATTTTTATTCAGTTGGTTTCAAATTTTTTTCAATTGGTTTCAATTTTTGTTCAGTTGGTTTCAATTTTTTTCAGTTGATCTTTTTTATTTCAGTTCGATGTCTTTTAAGTTCAGTTACTTATCTTATTGTTTCATTTACGTGTTTTATTCTAACTGAAAACAAAACTTACGTATATGAAATAGAATAAGTTCTAAATGAAAGCGACTTAGTTTTCAGTTACTTATATTATCGTTTCAGTTAATTTTCTTATTCTTTCATTTAACAACTAAAATAAAAAAGTGTGAAGGTTGCAAACGAAAAGTCAAGAAAATTCTTCATAGTGTTGAAGGGAATCTCTCTCTTCCCACTAAAAAAAATTCAAATTTTGATATGGGTTTGCTAAAATTTTGAATTTTCTATAATTCTGTTGGAGTATTTGTGAAAACATGAGGTTTTTTTCATGTGGGTGTATGTTATTTTCACAGAAAAAAAATTGTTGAATTTGTAAAGAATTTATATGGTCATGTATTATAAAATTTCAGGAGTTTACATGATAGATGTGGATACAAGACA